>NC_091443.1:107815736-107983608 GCF_964237555.1 Oryctolagus cuniculus
GGCAGCATCTTTTACCCACCCACTATGCTACAGCACCAGCCCCAGTGCTTTCTTTTTAAAACCCAAACCTAACCATACTCCTCACTTCCTGGTTCCTATTTGCTAGGCGTCAAATTTCTTGGTATGGTACATATGTCCAGGGATGATCTGGCACCAAACCATGTTTTTCGACTCATCTGCCGACAATCATCCCTGACAAGTCTACTCCAGTCACAGCAATCTGTCCCCATTCCTTGGATACCCCATGACTTTTAAAGGCCCTTTATATATCTTAGCCCTCCTCCTACTAGGAATGTTCTTCACTTCCATTCTCTGCTTGCCCTTAAAGTCTCCACCGGGGTTATCTCCTTGCGAAGCCTGTCCTGACAGCTGAGTTGGCTACTCCACTTTCCTGCTTCCAAAGTCTTGTCACACTATTCCATTACAAAATCTCTTAAATTCAGTTATGATTACTAAGAAAGTACAAGAATGTACAAATAGTGTTCATGGGCATGGCTGTGTGAATTCACGGTATCACTGCCCACTCTAGTGTAGTATGCTAAGTTTCTACTAGAAGTATAGAAGAGAGAGAGCGAGAGGGAGAATACAGATCTATAATAACTAAAAATCTAATTTACACATGAATTAAATGGAACATTACTTTTCTGCTCACCCAAGAGGCCCGGAGCTGTGTGGTCTAAGATTAGTATAAAGGCACAAGACAGACATTGTGGGGAGCAACTCGGACTAGACTGTTACTGGAATTAAGACTTATTCTATGCATCTGCTCTCCCACAATATGGCGCTGAGAAGGGAGTAACAGCTTCTACAGCTGCCTCCAGTTCAACCAATAAACTGTAGGACCTGCTCCTGATTGGAGGAGAGCAGCGTACTCGGCGTGTGGGTAGCAGAGTTGGGATTGGTGGAAGAGGACTATAAAGGAGGAGAGAGACAACATGCACCAGGAACATCTAAGAGGAACATCTGAAGGAACACCTGAGCAGCCCCCGAGAGAGCCGGCCGGCGGTGTGCCGCTCCCCCGCGGAAGTGGGGAAAGTGGCTAGGGGGAACCGCCCTTCCACGGAGGTGGAAGGATCGGCAGCCAACCCGGGAAGAACCAGCAGCAAACCCGGGGAGGGCCGAGCAGACCAAAGAACAGCGCAGGGTCCTGTGTCGTTCCTCCGCGAAGAGGGGGAGCGACAAGACATCAAGTTCAAGGCTCTTCCTATCTTTATGCTCATCAGGTGTGACTTGTGGCTTCAACACTGCATGTCGTGGATGCAGGCATTACCCCTGTGGTCTTGGCAGGAAAAAGGACAGCATCAGTCACACATTCACTCCATCAACAAGAAAAACAAAAGCCCTTCCCCAGTGCCCTCGGCGAGCTTGGCTCGTGCCACGCTGTCCACATCTGCTGGGTCAGTGTTTGACGGCCTCATCTCCGTGAGGGCAGAAACTGGTTTTGTGCTTTAGCAACCAATGCAGTACCAGCACATGGAAGGACTTTGTAAGAGTATTGACAAGGAATCAGGAGACCTGAATTTTTGCCTACACAAAATGCTCATTCCTGCTGAACTTCAGCTGAGCTGAAAGGTAATGCTCATCTCTTGCCAGGGTTGTTCTGGGGATAAAGAAAATAAAACAACATAAATGTACTCTGAAATACATAAAATGCAAAAACACATGCATTTTAAACACAAAGGTTCTTCTATGTCTTGAGAGGCAACTTGGAATTCTCACGGAACTTGCCTAGAGCGTCTGGCACACAACAGTGTGACCTAACAATTAAATGCCATCAATAACGGCAATGAATGCTGGACATTGGCTCAAGCTTAGGTGAGTTGTTGGCCTTGCCGTTGTCCTTCCATTGCTATAGGAAACTAAGCTAATCATAACTTATATTTACACCTTGTCAAGGAAAAAATGCTTTATAAAATAAAAATTATGTGTCTACTTGCAATTATGTGATATATACAAGTTGGAAAACGAGGACATGACCATCAAAACAAATGAGTTAATAGAGAATAGCTGACATCAAATTCCAATCATCAATTAACAATTACTATCAATGAATGGAAAGTACTGAAGTAGGTCGAGATCCTAAAGTACTTCTAAGTAAATCCAGTGAAAAATAAAACAGTGGAAGCTCTGAATATTAGTTTTCCTTTAGTAACCTTGGTTGAGTTTATAAACAGTACCTTCTGGGAGACAGCATGGCTCAAATGCACGGGCCACCTTGGTAGTCAGCACTATTTCTATAAATGATAAACTCAATGGCCTATTTTCCAAGTTTTTATTAAGTGGTATATTTCTTTTCTTTTCTTTTTTTTTTTTTTTTTTTTTTTTTTTTTTTTTTTTGGACAGGCAGTTAGACAGTGAGAGAGAGAGAGAGAGACAGAGAGAAAGGTCTTCCTTCCATTGGTTCACTTCCTAAATGGCTGCTATGGCTGGCCCACTGAGCTGATCCAAAGCCAGGAGCCAGGTGCCTCTCCTGGTCTCCCATGCGGGTGCAGGGCCCAAGCACTTGGGCCATCCTCCACTGCACTCCCAGGCCACAGCAGAGAGCTGGCCTGGAAGAGGAGCAACCAGGACAGAACCAGAGCCCCGACCAGGACTAGAACCCGGTGTGCTGGCGCCGCAAGGCGGAGGATTAGTCAAGTGAGTCGCAGCGCCGGCCATTAGGTGGTATATTTCTAAGCATAGTATTTCTAAGCATAGTATGTACAATATAAAACGGTAGCCAAAACTAAGAGAAAAATGACAGTTATCAATCAATGAGATCTATAGAAAATTCTCGTGATAACTGCATGATAACAAACTTCACTTTCACTGGATTTAGAAACAATACAAGGGTATTTCAAAGAGTGCACGGGAGACAGAATTAAAAGATAAGTATTTTCATGCAAAAAAATTGAAACATATGCACATATTTTCATAAGATTCACTTTCCATGAACGATTTGAAGACCTTGCACAGAGGCATTCTAGAAGAACAGTCACCTTGGCTTAGTTAACTCAAACATTCAACTACCTTAACCTTATTATCATAGACCCACCATATTCTGACTCCTGTAAGCAGAAACTACCCTCCATGTAGCTTACCATGGAATTATTTACTGCTGGAAACTGACTCATCTTAGTCCATAACACTGCTTCAAAACTGTGGGCTGATAAATGCCCGCATGGCATGGCTTAAAGCATCCTGAGGTCACAAATGGAACAGAAAAATTCAAGAGTGGAGCAGACTTATACTAGCATCTGTAGGAGGAACCTCTATCTAAGCACCAAGCCAAAATGTTAGAATGTTAAGAATGAGCTTCTGTTTTATGGTTCTATCTACCCAGCTCCAATTACATAGATTTTTGTTTTTTAACAGAGGGAGAAAGAGCAGGCTAGTCTGCTTATCTGCATACGCAGCTCTATCCACTAAAGCTTCAACAGTTAATATTTCTCCTACAAAGAAACTCTGGGAGTCTAGGAATAAGCAATAAACTGTCAATGTGCCAGTGTTTGCAAAATTAAAAGTTGTGATATTTACCATAAGGAGGAATTTTAAATATTTAATTTTGCAGTTAGAAAAGGAAGAATATGAAGTGTAAGGTTCAATGCTGTTTAAAACATGTGTTTTCTCTCATTCAAAGCTAAAAAAGGTTTGAGGAGAGGAGAGAGAAGCAAGTTAGCGTGAATGAGAAGTACAAGGGCCACCGAGGACTTAGGAGGAGCTGACCCTGCCGTGCTTTCTGCGGCACACGGGCGAGATCTCTGAAATGGCAGAGTGCACATTTACCCTGCCACACGGTGCCATTAACTGTGATAGCACTTGGGAGGCCTCATGTTCAAAGGGACCCATTTTTTTATTTTTAAAACTGAAAAAAAAATATAGAATGAAAATATTTTAAAGAAGGAAGGAATACAGGGAAGGAAGGATGGAGACGAGACAAGACAGACAGACACACATACACACATACACACACACACACACACACACAGAATTTAAACTTCGGCCCAAAGTATCATGAATTGCAGCATAGAGAATGTCCCAGGAGATCAATCACTGTCATATTATGACATCAAAGATCAAAATTCCAGGTATTCTAAAGTGGACCCAAATCGGATTTAATCAGAAGTAATCAGCTGTAAAAAATGCAGATCTGAGAGGTCCAGACTACACTCTACTGCCATTCCCTGTTAGGGTTTCAAAGTGAATTTGGAAGAGTTTAGAAGATTTGTATTTGCTAAAATTAGGTCTCAGGATATGTGCAGAATGTGAAATGCTTCCGCGAGCAGCTGGCCTGCTGGGCGCGATGAGAAAGTCCCACCACCATTCTAACAGAAAGAGCACGTGTGTCCCCGCAGCTACTTACAGCCCACATTTCCACTACTTCTAGTAGTAAGGAAAGCAAAATATTCCAATTTCCAACTCACTCCAGGCAGAACAGAAAAATCGCACCTTCTTAGAAACTTGTGTTAGCGGTACACCAAAGTAAGTGCTACCAACCCCTGTGGCCGCCTCTTCCCTAAACACGTGTCACTGCCGCTGACAACAGCTCGTCCTCCAGGAGGACTTTCATCATCCTGTCAATAGCCTGGTCAAGCAGGTGAAAACACTGCTCACAGGGGATTCCCTCAGCCCAGTGTGCTATTTCTTCAACTCTAAAACCTGTAGCCACGTGACATCTGAGGGTAGGATAAGAAAAAAGAGAAACCTATTAGGTTTTAATCCCCAAATCCCAAAGATACTGCTCTTCTTTTCTTTTTTAAAAGATTTATTTGAAAGGCAAAGTTTACAGTGAGAGACAGAAAGAGGGAGGGAGGGAGGGAGAGAGAGAGATCTTCCATCTGCTCATTCACACCCCAAATGGCTGCATTGGCTGGAGCCGGTCCCGTCCAAAGCCAGGAGCCAGGAGCTTCTTTCAGTCTCCCACATGGGTCCAGGACCCTAGGACTTGGGTCATCTGCTGCTGCTCTCCCAGGCATATTAGCAGGGAGCTGGATTGGAAGTGGAGCAGCCAGGACTTGAAAAGGCACCCATATGGGATGCAGGTGCCATAGGCAGTGGCTTTACCTGCTACACCACAACGTGGGTCCTTTACTTATTTTTTGAATGGCAGAGTGAGACAGAGAGGAGAAGAGATGGAAAGAAAGAGATCTTTCACTTGGTGGCTCACTTTCCAAATGGATGCAACAGCTACAGCGGGGCCAGGCTCAAGTCAGGAACCAAGAACTCCAATCCAGGTCTTCTGTGTGGGTGGCAGGGCCCACGCACTTAAACTTTCATCGGCTGCCTTCCTAGGCTCCTTAGCAGGAAGCTGGATCAGAAACAGAGGAACAAGCGCTTGGCTATGGCTTATCAGCACTGCAAGCAGCAGATTAACCCACTGAGCCACAATGCTGGCCTCAACACTGCTTTTTAAACTACAAAATTCATTGGCTTCTAAAAATTCATGGCTTACATTTTAAGTTTTAACCTGATAAATATTATTGGATATCATAAACAATTCCATTAATAAAAGTTACATCAAAAATTTCTACTTTTTCTGTGTTAAGTTCCAGGTAATAATTATTATTTTTTGACAGGCAGAGTGGACAGTGAGAGAGAGAGACAGAGAGAAAGGTCTTCCTTTTGCCGTTGGTTCACCCTCCAATGGCTGCCGCGGCCGGCGCACCGTGCTGATCCGAAGCCAGGAGCCAGGTACTTATCCTGGTCTCCCATGGGGTGCAGGGCCCAAGCACTGGGGCCATCCTCCACTGCACTCCCTGGCCACAGCAGAGAGCTGGCCTGGAAGAGGGACAACCGGGACAGAATCCGGCGCCCCGACCGGGACTAGAACCCAGTGTGCCGGCGCTGCAAGGCAGAGGATTAGCCTAGTGAGCCGCGGCGCCGGCCCAGGTAATAATTATTAAAAGGAAAACAAGTAGATTGAATTTACATTATTATAGAAAAAGTGGCTCTTCAGCCCAGTTATTTAAAAAAAAAATGCTATAGCTGCTGGTGTACTGAGAAATATCCAATGATGAAAGGATGTTCCTGTTTTTCATCTATGCCTTTACTCAGACAGTATTTGTGATGCACTGCAGATTTCCCTGGGGTTTTGCACAAAAATTCTGTTCACCAGAATCACACACTTGGACACTTACAGAACATGTGAACCAGGCGGCCGGGCTGATGGCAGAGCAGGACTGGCTTCGTCCTCCTCGGGCACCTCAGTGACAGACCCCTTAAGTGAAGGAGTCTCCCCTGGGAACACAAGCACCTCCCTTCCACACTGCACAGAGCTGCTCGGCTGTAGTACCACACTGCTTGAAACAACTGCCATTTTCTGTGACCGAGGTATCTGTGCACCGGAGAGGCAGCCGGCGGAGCGGCTCCAAGACTGTATATGCTCTTTTCATGTACTGGCGTGGGGTGGGTTGGGGAGGAGAGCTTGAATAAAAAGGAAATTGGAAGCAGGGGAGGAATTCTGCTATAAATAGGCAGAATTTTCCATTTCCCTGGCAGCCATGAGGAATCCAACAATGTAAAAAACAACAAAAAATATTTCTATGAGCTGGAAAGGATTTCTCTGATGAACTAATAAAAAAAAAAAAAATAAGCAGACTGGGCAACACTGGGTCAATCACTCCCTGCTTCGAAACCAGCCACTCAGAGCACAGCAGAGCCAGTGAGTCTTTAAGTGGCAACAGATTTTAAAGGAATCTTTTAAAATGGCAGTAATCTGTATGCCTGACTATGCTACAGTATTTTTTTTAATTGTGGCAAAGAAAAATGAAATTGACATTCTTGTTTAAAGATTAGGTTCCTGGGGCCAGCACTGTGGCATAGTCATGCCTCTGCCTGCGGTGCCGGCATCTCAAAGGGGCACCGGTTCATGTCCCATCGCTGCACTTCCACTCCAGCTCTCTGCTGTGGCCTGGGAAAGCAGTGGAAGGTGGCCCGAGTGCTCCTGCCCCTGCACCCACGTGGGAGACCTGGGAGAGGTTCCTGGCTCCGGATCGGCCCAGCTCTGGCTGCTGCAGCTATTTGGGGAGTGAACCAACGCATGGAAGACCTCTCTGTCTCTCCCTCTTCTCTCTGTAACTCTAAGTCTCAAATAAATACAGAAAGAAAGAAAGAAAGAAAGAAAGAAAGAAAGAAAGGAAGGAAGGAAGGAAGGAAGGAAGGAAGGAAGGAAGGAAGGAAGGAAGGAAGGAAGGAAGGAAGGAAGGAAGGAAGGAAGGAAGGAAGGAAGGAAGGAAGGAAGGAAGGAAGGAAGAAAGGAAGAAAGGAAGAAAGGAAGAAAGGAAGAAAGGAAGAAAGGAAGAAAGAAAGAAAGAAAAGAAAAGAAAAGAAAAGAAAAGAAAAGAAAAGAAAAGAAAAGAAAAGAAAAGAAAAGAAAGGAAGGAAGGAAGGAAGGAAGGAAGGAAGGAAGGAAGGAAGGAAGGAAGGGAAAGGAGGGAGGTAGGAAGTAGATAAAGTCCCTCCCCACTATGTGAATTCAAGAATAATGTGAGTACATTCCATTTATATCACATCCCAAATTGTCCCCTGAGTAGGAAGTGGGAATTGAATAATATGGGTATGAAATTTACTTGTCTCTCAATCAGAAATTAATGCCAATTTTTCAGACTATTCAACATTTATTCCATGACAAATATTTATTGAATCTACCATGTTCCAGGCTCTTTAATTAATTATTCAGTCATCCAAAGAACATATCTTAAAATCTTAACATACTGCTGATCATATGGTTTCCAAAGAGGTAATTCTTATTTTCATTGTTATGTTTTCAACTTTTAAAGGAAGAAACCTCAGCTATTTAAAGACAGTTTAACAAGGTACTGTTGTTGTTTGTCAGAATCTATTTATCTTTTATTTCAGCTGAAAAAAAACTAAAATGAAGCCAAGACATAGTCTTGGTTTAGTAGCAATTAGGAGAGTCATTTTCAGCAGTTTTTCTCAAATAAAAAAAAAGTCAAGTATTTTAGGTCAAGTCACAAAAAACAACCTGCCTCTGACTCCATTTACTATTTTTTTAAGATTTTTATTTATTTATTTGAAAGTCAGAGTTACTCAGATAGAGGAGAGGCAGAGAGAGAGAGAGGTCTTCCATCTCCCAATTCACTCCTTAACTGGCCGCAACAGCTGGAGCTGTGCTGATCCGAAGCCAGGAGCCAGGAGCTTCTTCTGGGTCTCCCACGTGGGTGCAGGGACCCAAAGACTTGGGCCATCTTCTACTGCTTTCCCAGGCCATAGCAGAGAGCTGGATCGGAAGTGGAGTAGCCAGGACTGGAACCAGTGCCCATATGGGATACTGGTGCTTCAGGCCAGGGTGGTTAACCCGCTGTGCCACAGCGCCAGCCCCTGCATTTACTATTAATGAAGAAAGTCTGAAAGCTTCCTTTGTATATTTAATTCCTATGAAGGAACTATGAGGAGCCCCAATGACTGTCCCTTATCACATTTCTTACCTAAACTCTGACTGCTGGATAGGATATAATGGATTCAATGCTCTTTTCAAAATTATCCTTCCTGAACATTTAATTCAAACTGCATCATGTGCCCGCATGTGCTGAGCCCTCAGGGATCACAGATTAGGACAGAACAAGATCCTTGGACTTACTCTGAATCCTGTCTAAGAATTCCATTGTTTGCTCAATCACTGGCAGCTTCTCTTCCTAACAACACACAAAACCAAGTTCCTTCCACACTTCCAAGAAACCATGCCTCCTGCCAGTCTCCTTAGAGTGGGCGGGGCTCCACGGGAGCTCCCTGTTCACCGCTCCAGGCAGTACTAGGCAGAAGAGGAGGGTGAAAGGCAGCGCTAGGTATCACTCCTCCTCCTCCTCCTCTTCTCCCTGCCCCAGCTAACCTTGTATTTCCACTCCTGGCAATGTGACAGGCCAACAAAAAGCAATGAACTACTAAAAGTCATCCATATAAAGTTTCTAAGGTTATTTCTATGATTTTTTTTCCTTGTAATAATCCCTTCCATGAACTCTCTTATGTCCCATCAGCCCTAAAAATTTAGGTCCATAATTCTTCCAAGGAAGACATTCTACCAAGTAGTCATGATACAACTATCAAATTAACAGGGGCCGGCTCCGTGGCTCACTAGGTTAATCCTCCACCTGCAGCTCCGGCATCCCATATGGGCTCTGGGTTCTAGTCCCGGTTGCTCCTCTTCCAGGCCAGCTCTCTGCTGTGGCCCGGGGAGGGCAGTGGAGGATGGCCTAAGTGCTTGGGCCCTGCACCCACATGGGAGACCAGAAGGAAGCACCTGGCTCCTGGCTTTGGATTGGCAGCGCACCGGCCGTAGTGGCCATTTGGGGAGTGAACCAATGGAAGGAAGACGTTTCTCTCTGTCTCTCTCTCTCTCGCAGTCTAACTTTGCCTGTCAAATTAAAACAACTATCAGACTAGCAACAATAAGTCACTGTCATATGTACATGCCCCACTCAAGTCTCAACCATTTATCCCAGTAGCATCACGAAGGACACCGTTTCTCTGCATGTTTCCTGGTCTCTTAAAATTTGGAACAGTTCTAAAGCTTTTCCCTGACCTCTGACCATCTTTTGAAGTTTGAAGGTTACAGGCTAGGTATCCTGCAGAAAGACAAGTTTAATTCTTTTGTTAAGTTTCAGTTACACATTTTCTGGCAGAAGTGTCAGAGGCTATGTCCCTCACAGCACCTATCAGACAATGCGTGGCTGTATTAAAGTGACTTTCATCACCTGACTGAGGGGGTACCTGCCAGATACCTATCTGAAAAATCACCTTTTCCCTTCAGACTTCGTGGATACTCTGTGGGAGGTAATATGCCACTATGTAAGTAGTTCATTCCTCATCAAATCTGTGCCTATGAGTTTTAGCACCTACTAATACACTGATTACATTTCAAAGGTTCTCAAATGGTGATTTTTCAGTTCTCTCATTCCTTTTCATCATACCATTAATTTATTATATCACTATGAACTTATGATTTTTAATTATAAAAGGCCTTCAAAAACATCGTGAAAAATGTATATTCTGAAAAACTATCATGGATTTCAAAAATGTGTGCACCAAAATAAACCCATCTTTTAATTCCATTTTCCACAAACTTTCTGAGTCTCAGTATATGCTTACTCAGCATGAGTCTATCTCCTTTGATGAGGTGTTTCTTCAGATCTTTTGCCCACTTTTAAATTAACTTGTTTTCTCTCATTGCTGAGTTTTAAGACTTCTTTGTATATTTTGGATTCAAGTCCTTTTCCAGATATGTGTTTTGCAAATATTTCCTGTCTCTGGCTTGTCTTTCCATTCTCTTAAAACTGTCTGTCACAGAGCAGAAGTTTTTGATTTTAACTCTGCCCCACCTCACCAACTCTTTTCTTGCATGGCTCATTCTACGGATGACTGTATTTTAAAATTCACCAACAAACCCAAGACCTTACAGACTTCCTCCTGTTTTATTCAATAAGCTGTAGAGCTCTGCACCTCACATGTAGGCCCCCATCCAGTTTGAGTGGATTACTGCATAAACTGTAAGGTCTGTGACGAGGTTCACTGTTTTCCATCTGGATGTCCAATTGTCTTGAAAAAGACTATCCTTTCTCCATCTGCTCTTTCATTAACTGTCAGCTGACTGTGGAGACTTACTTTGCACTGTCTATTGTGTTCCCTTAAAAACCCCACACTATCTTGATTACTGTGACCTCTAGTAAGCTTTGAAATCAAGTACTATTTTGATTGGGAGTTTATTGAATCCATAGACCAAGGTGAAGAGAATGGACATCACGTCAATATTGAGTCTTCTAACCCACGAACACAGAATGTTTGTTTATTTAGATCTCGACTTTTTCAACCAGCGCTTTGTAGTTTTCCACTTATGCATTCTGTGATACTGTCTTGGACTGTCACCTAATATTTCCTTGTGGGGGTGTTACTGTAAATGGTACCTTCTGAGATTAAATCACTTAATCTACTTGGACTTTTCTTCTCTGTATCATTCCTAAACTCACTACTGTGGGGAGCAACTCGGACTAGACTAAGTTACTGGAATTAAGTCATATTCTGGCGCTGGGAGAGGAGGAAACAACTTTTACACAGCTGCCTCCAGTTCGACCTATAACCTGCAGGAGCTGATCCTGCTCCTGATTGGAGGAGAGCAGCGTACTCGGCGTGTGGGTAGCAGAGTTGGGATTGGTGGAAGAGGACTATAAAGGAGGAGAGAGACAACATGCACCAGGAACATCTATCTGAAGGAACACCTGAGCAGCCCCCGAGAGAGCCGGCCGGCGGTGTGCCGCTCCCCCGCGGAAGTGGGGAAAGTGGCAGGGGGAACCGCCCTTCCACGGAGGTGAAGGGACGGTAGCCAACTCGGGAAGAACCAGCAGCAAACCCGGGGAGGGCCGAGCAGACAAAAGAACAACGCAGGGTCCTGTGTCGTTCCTCCGCGAAGAGGGGGAGCGACAACTACTATAAAGGGTAAAAAGAAAAAAATGATGATATATGTAAACTGGAAATTACTAAACAAACACAAGAAAAATTAAACCCATTCTCCTTCACATAAGGGTAAATAAACTAAACTCCAGAGCAATTAAGTCTTACGACCACATTTTATCAGGGACATGGAAAGAGTGCACAGAGCAGAATCAAAACTGAAACAAAACTGGCAGAGAGGAAGATCCACAGAGGGAGATAGGAAGGCAGTCAGGAGTAGACGGACTATACCAGATACGGAACGAGGAGCTGCTGACTGTCTGACCAGGACAAAGGAAGAAAAAACTAGCACACAAGTTTCTAGAAGTTAATCGGATGGGTAGATGGGGTGGAATAAAACAGAGAATTGGAAGGACACAGGTGCAGTAGGGCCTTGGCAAGAATTTTTGAGCGAGAGAGGAACTTAAGAACAACCTATTCTAAAGCCCTCATTTTCTATACTTTCCAGGTTGTTATTTTCAGCAAAAATTCATAGACATGGCCCCACCCACTTTACTCCCCTTGCAACGGCAGTTAAGCTATACATTTTTGCTTAGACAGTTCTCTCTTTGACCGCGAATGTTTCTGTATTTTAAGGGAGGTGGTGGTGGAGGAATAATAGGAAGAGTTTAAAAGAGTAAGAGAAGCAATCAGTGAGACCTCACTTCAAGTCTAAAACGGCCCTTGGACTTAACTATGGGAAATCTGAGGATATCCTTCGTCCTTTTGTTCTTACGTCCTTTGCGTGTTCAGCAATTATTTAGTTTATCTGCAAATATTCTATTTCCTAAATAAGGAAACTAGAAGGCTGATAGTAGATCTAGGCAAGGCTGAAGAACACTTTCCTGTGCCATTCAGAATTGAAGGCCACTTCTGGTTCCAGAGAAAGCACAGTTAGAATCACTGAAAATCCCAGGAAATGGCTGTGTGGCAGAGTTTGGCATTTACATGTTGAACTGCTTAATCATTCCTTTTATAGACCAGTTGAAGGTTACTTTGTCTCCCTGGCATTTTCTTATGTCTCAGCTGCTTTCCTCTGTCATCAGGGCTCAGTTTCAAGGTTGAAATACATTATGATAATCACAGACAACCAAAGGCATCCTAATTCCGAACTCTTCATAACTTCATGCTTTTCCCATCAATTTCACTTCAGTTAAAAGGCCAGTTAAAGGAAGAATGGATGAATAAATCTGACTTACAAGCTCTACCACCGCCATTACCTCACAGGATAAGCCTTCTTATTAAATCTGCCATCTTCACACCACATTGCACATTAAGAGAATGGCATGTACAGAAACATCTTCAGAAATTAAGTGGTTCCACTGTAGAAAGTGGAGCATTCTGAAGCAGCGCGTCTACATGCTTTACCTAAATAAATTATTTTACGCATTCCATCTTAGACATTTTTGTTATTTCATATTTCTTCAATCATTTCTCTTCCAAAGCCATTGAAGAAAAATAACAAACACAGACATCAATTACTTTTGCTTACTAACCCACTGGTAGCCTTTCTGCGTGTGCTTCAGAAACCACGCCGAGCCACGCTCCAGGCTGCTGCACAGGCAATGATCCTGCACACTCCACAGCAGCCTTGAGCCAGAGCTTGTCCGAGGGCACAAGGAAGGCACTGCGCACGATGACCGGCAAATTATCTTAAACAGGCACCAGCAATCCAAACTTCTGTAACTTCTGATGTTGGCATTGTTACAGATTTGGGGTTTTTCAGAACAAAGCGTCTAAATTTAGAGTCTCAGTAGATCACAAAGACAAGAGCAGCATAAGCAACTGACAAACACTGGGTTAATCAGATGGATCCGGACAAATTGGCTTTCCTTGCCTTGGACAAACGACCGCTTATCTGTAACATCCTTCCCGCTTCAGGAGCTCTTACGCTAACTGCTTCTTCTGGGTTCCCATTGCACACACATTCTTCTCTGTCAGCACGTTTCAACCAGACTGGAACTCCTCTTTCCTGGTTCGCCCTTATGGCTGAGTCCCGGCTGCCAACTGGATTGTGTCTTTTCGCTTCCGCATGCACTTCCCCATCTCAACAGAAGGGGAGCAATTAGGAAAGGAATGGCAAAGAGCCAGCACACCACGCTGATCCGATGGCAGGAGCCAGGTGCTTCTCCTGGTCTCCCATGTGGGTGCAGGGCCCAAGCACTTGGGCCATCCTCCACTGCACTCCCTGGCCACAGCAGAGAGCTGGCCTGGAAGAAGGGAAACCAGGACAGAATCCAGTGCCCGGACCGGGACTAGAACCCAGTGTGCCGGCGCCGCAGGCGGAGGATTAGCCTAGTGAGCCACGGCGCCGGCTTGATTCTCCTCTTAAACTATGTGCCTACAAGGCTGCAATAGTTAGTTCATAAATGTTTAGTTTGGACAACTTGGTTTTCATATTGGGTTTTAGCGCTCCTAATTCTTAAGTGTTAGGAATATACTACTTGCTTAATAAACATGAATAAAGAGTGAATAAAAAGTTAACAAATACAAGGATTAAGATGGCACAATTTAACTTGTTCAGGTATACTAAAGGTATTCAACAGAACGAATGTTTTAAAATGTCTCTTTCGGAGTATTTGGCGTGGCGGTTAAGGTGCTGGCTAGGAGGCCTGCGTCCCATACATGAGTGCCTGGGTTCAATACCCACCTCCAGCTCCTGATTCCAGCTTCCGGCTAACGTGGGCCCTGGGAAGGCAGCAGTGATGGCTCAGGCAAGTGGGCCCTGCACTTTCCCGGGAGACCTAGACTGAGTGCGCAGCTCCCAGCTTTGGTCCAGCCCAGGCCTGGCTGCTGTTGGCATTCAGAGTGAACCAGTGGAGGGGACCTCTCCGTCTGCCCCTCAAATGAAAAGACAAGATAACAAAGTAAAAATAAATAATAAAATGGCTATTTTAGTACAAGCTCTCATCTCATGAAGAACACCAGCAGGATCAGACAATCCCTGGGTGACTTGATCTCTCTGAGCCTCCATGCCCTCATTCATACAACTGGAATCAATGTACAGCGTTGCTACGTAAAGATTAAAGGTAATGCAGGAGAAGCATCTATTAGCAGAAGCTTCACAGTAGGTGCTTGATAAATATATCAATTTATGGCAATATGACGTGACTTGTCCCTTACAGTAACTTCAGATTTAATAGAGATAAACCCTTTTGCCTGCTTGTTTCATGTTCAATATACCCTTCATTTATATTTCAGGCCCTCCTCATCACATTCCAGTTAATAAATTTCAGTTATGTATGCTTCTCCTAAATATAAGCTTCGTTACAAATTCTATTAGGAGGAAAGCCTTCCATACTTTAACAGTAGAGAAAAATCAGTTTTGATATTTCATTGCTTTTCTGAAGTCCTAGAAGAGTAATAATATTTATGGTACTGAGCACTGAGGTTTACGAAGCAGTAAATAGCTTTTGTGGCTGATTAAACATCTCTGTTTCACTTCACATACCCTAGTACCACAGGCATTACCCCTTAATTAAATGCTTATTTATGTTACACAAGGACTTTTTCTGGTCCTGCACCTTTCAACAAATGTTACAATGAGGGAGAAGGGGGAAAAAAGCTGAATTATTAGAGGTGATGTTATTAATATTGAAACTTTTGTTCAAAGTTCTGGGTCAACAAGATGACATCATGCAAAACTTTACTGTTTAAAATCAAAGCCCAAAAATAAATACAGAAAAATCTTTGGAAAGATGTCGATTCCACTTGAAATGTTTGAGTTTTAGAAGTACAAGTAGTGGCTGGCGCTGTGGCTCACTTGGCTAATCTTCTGCCTGTGGTGCTGGCACCCTGGGTTCTAGTCCCAGTTGGGGCGCCGGGTACTAGTCCCGGTTGCTCCTCTTCCAGTCCAGCTCTCTGCTGTGGCCCGGGAGGGCAGTGGAGGATGGCCCAAGTGCTTGGGTCCCTGCACCCACATGGGAGACCGGGAGGAAACACCTGGCTCCTGGCTTTGGACTGGCACAGCGCCAGCTGTAGCGGCCATTTGGGGAGTGAACCAACAAAAGGAAGACCTTTCTCTCTCTCACTGTCTATAACTCTGTCTCTCTCTCTCTCACTGTCTAACTCTGCCTGGCAAATAAATAAAAAAATAAATAAATAAATAAACTTTAAAAAAAAGAAGTACAAGTAAAACCATAGACATCAGTTTCTTTTCCAATTTTTGTTGGAAATAATTAATTATAAAGTCATTTTATAATTTTGATTTGACATTTATGTTAGGTTTTGAATGGCAAACGATCAGAGGGACAGAGTTACTGTCATTACCACAGAGGAGTGTGTCTCCTTACATTTATGGGGGTTTTATCCCAGAATAAGATCAAGGAAAAGTTAAAGGAGAAACCTTAGAAACCCCTGACAAATTATCCTCAGGGCTTTGCAGTTCACAGAAAGTGCAGCTGCCACCGCCACTTTTAATTCTCCCAGTTCAGGGAGCAACTGGTAAATCTGTGCCTCCACGCATCCAGCAGGGATGACACACAGGGCTGTCACAGCTGTAACTCCTGGCAGAAGGTACATTTTCCAGCACAGGAGACCCCAACCACCACACCCCTCCCCCCCACAAAAAAACCTTCAAAGTGCCAGAAAAATAAAATCTACATGCCATGGATGGCAAAATGTTAAACACTGAGCAGCTGACTGCAGACTGAAAGTGAGAGTGACATGCACACGTAACAGTGTCATAAAGTAAAGGACACGTCCTATAGCAGATCAATCATCCCACACCAGTTTCTATGGCCCAAATACCCTCTCTCCCCACACTCTATTTAATCCACTAAAAAAGACTGGACGAGTAGCTTTCTTTGATACGTGAGCTAAATACCAAAAAGGATTTCTTGGGTTCTCTCAATGAATTTACTTTTGTGAATCTTTTATTTGCCATGCAACCTATTAACATATTATTTGCACAATCATCTTTATTATTTACACTATTGGAAGGGGAAATAGTAGTGAATAATCCAAAACATTAAAAAATCTGAATTTTTATACATTGAAATACAATGATCAAAGAACTTTAAGGCATGATACATGGAAATTGGAGCTACTTATTCTTCCTGGAGAAAAACTACTTGGGGAGGATATGGTGGCAGTCTTCAAATATGTGAGCTGTCATTCCACAACATGCTAAGAAATAAAACAGAGGCCAGCTCTGTGGCAAGTAGGTAAAGCCATAGCCTGAGACGCTGGCATCCCCTATGGGAACTGGTTCAAGTACCAGCGGCTCCACTTCCAATCCAGCTCCCTGCTAACGTACTTGGGAAAGCAAGTGGAAGATGGGCCAAGTGCCCAGGTCCCTGAACCCAAGCTGGAGAACTGGAAGAAACTGAGCTACTGGCTTCAGATCAGCCCAGCTCTGGCCATTACAGCCATTTGGGGAGTGAACCAGCAGATGGAAGATCTTTCTGTCTATCTCTCTCCCTCTACCTCTGCCTTTCTAATAAATAAATAAATCTTGAAAAAAAAAAAAAAAGAACTAAAACCAGTGCATGGAAGTGGTAAGAAGACAGGGTTCAGTGCATTAAATATATAGAAGACAATCTTTTTTAAAATTTTTTATTTATTTGAAACACAGCATTACAGAGAGAGGTAGAGCCAGAGAGAGAGAGACAGGTCTTCCATCGGCTGGTTCACTCCCCAAATGACCACAACAGCCAGAGCTGAGCTGAGCTGAAGCCAGGAGCTTCTTCTGGGTCTCCCAAGCAGGTGCAGGGATCCAACTTGGGCCATCTTCCACCTCTTTCCCAGGCCATAGCAGAGAGCTGGATTGGAAGCGGAGCAACCAGGACTTGAACTAGCAGCACCCATGGGATGCCGGCACTGCAGGCGGCAGCTTTAACCCACTGTGCCAAAGCGCCGGCCCCAGAAGACAATCTCTTGTGTGTGGGTGGCAAAGACACTCTGAAAGCAAGTAACACTGAAGAAATGTGATTAGACTAAAACTAAGTGGCTCTAAGCTTCTTCCATCCCTCATGTCCATGACTTTGTAATTTATGTTTCAACAATATGGATGTTTCCCAGGAGTTCACAAAGTCAGACAAAAGTTCTAACAACTCTTAAGGTTTGAGTCCTTGAACTATTCCTTTTACAAGGAGTACATACTGCTTATGTTCCTAGCAGGGCCTTAGCACTCATTTAAGCAGAGCTTACAGTACTCAGAACTTTTCTGAATGGAGCAAAATTGCTTTCCCTGCAGGTTATTAAAAACACTGCAAAGAAATGAAAATTAAAAATTGGAGAGAAAAGTGGGTTAGGCTACATAAAAAGGGTTCAGCACAAAGAACTCTAGGGTGCTGATAAGATCTGTTGACCCTAAGGCCCAGACAGGATGAGAATCTAATGGGATGAGTAAAATAAGTGGCTGTGTAGGAGGAAGGTTTCTGTGAGGGTGTATGCAGAAATGCTACTTTCTGACAGACAGGCGGCGTATTTAAGATGCCCACAGCCCACATTCGTGCATCTGAGATCCACACTCGGCTCTACTTCCTGACTCAACCTACCTGATGGCACACACCCTGGGAGGCAGCAGTGATGGCTCAACTAAAACTGGGTTGCTGTCACCCATGTAAGAGACCCGAGTTCTGAGCTCTGCCCTCTGGGCACGCAGGGAGTGAACCAGAGGATGGGAGCTTTCTCTGCCCATTTGTCTCTTTGCCTCTCAAATAAATACATTTAAAATAAACAAAGGGTGTATGATCAGTGTTAAAAAATAAATGAACTGTATGCTCTTCAACTGACTCAAGTATGCATATAGATTTATGAAAAGACAGGGAGGGAAAACTTATAGAACAAAGAAATCTGGCCTAGACTGGGCTGGGGATACGTGAGGAAGTGTTCAAAGCTGAAGGACAAAATCTAACTGATCAGTGTTTCAGCCATGTGCATAAGGAACACGTGCAAAGGCCCTGAGGTGAGAGGGAGCACCGTATGCTTAAAGAACTGAAAGAAGAAAATGGAGGCTCCAGATCCCAGATCCAGCTAGGTTTTAATCTGTAGCCTTAGGAACTCCTAGGAAACCAAAGAACATGTATTTGAGTCAGAGAGAGAGAGAGAGAGAGAAGAGAGAGGCAGGCAGACAGAGACTGAGACACAGAGATCTGCCATCTGCTGAGGTTCTCTCCAAACATCCACAACAGCCAGGGCTGGGCAAGGCCAAAGCTGGGAACTGGAAACTCACTCCAGGTCTCTCGTGTGGGTGGCAGGGACTCTACCTGTGTCATTACTTGCTGCCTCCCAGGGTGCACATTAGCAATCAGCTGGAATGATGAGCAAAGTCGGGATTGGAACTCAGGCACTCTGATATGGGATATGGGCTTTCCAACCAGCGTCTTAAGTACTGAGACAAATGCCTGCTCCAAAGAATGGCTTTAAAGCACAGGGCCACAGTGACCAAGATCTGGCTTTGAAAAGATCACTACGCACAAGTTAAAGAATAGATCTGACAAATCATCAAAGTAGGAGTAGACAGACCATGAAATAAATTATGATGACAATGGCCTAGAACAGAGCGGTGGTAATGGAGGAGGAAGTAGAATTCCAGAATATTTCCAACGTGATCCCCGCCAGAATCACCTAACAGGCTGAACGCAGGAGTCTGCAGAGGGAAGGGGGAAAGCGGTGAGGTCTTCCCAAAGCCCAGCTCTGAGTTATTAAAAGACTAAAAGGCACTGGGCATAAGAACACTGGGAGGAACATGCTGAGATAAACAAAGACATTCCAAAAGGAAGCCAGAAGTTGTTCTAAGAGTGAGATGCAGCTGCGGTGTATCTGGGGCGGTATTTGTGTGTGTGTAGGGCACTGGCGTGAAATGGAGCTCAACAGCCAGGCAGGGTCGGGGTCTGAGAGGCTTTCAAGAGAGAAAAACTGAACTTCACACTGGAGACTATGCACAGCCAACATATAATTTTCCTGAAGGAAAGAAACAAGATTTCAACCTGCGTTTTAGAAAGACTGCTTACTCAGTGGTGTGGAGAGATGACTACTGGGAAGGGGGACTAAGTGTGAAAGCTCTATGATCTTATTCTTCTTTTAAAGATATAATTATTTATTTGAAAGTCAGAGTTCTAGAGAGGGAGAGAGAGGGAAAGAGAGAGCTCTTCCATCTACTGGTTCACTCCTGAAGTGACCGCAATGGCCACAGCTGAGCCAGGCTGAAGCCAGGAGCCAGGAGCTGCATCTGGGTCTCCCACACGGGTGGCAGATGCTCAAACAGGGGGGCCACCTTCCACTGCTTTTCCCAGGCTATCAGCAGCGAGCTGGATTGGAAGTGCAGCAGCTGGGACTGAAAGCAGCACCTGAATGGGTGCACGCGGAGGCTTTACTGGCTATGCCACAATGCTGGCCCCAAAGCTGTATGATCTATGAGATACATAAATGAGGGTCAGAACTGGCGGAGGAGCAAGGAAATGAAGAAACTGGGTCAGGGCCTGCGCTGTGGCACAGCAGACAGTGCTACTGCCTGAGATATCAGCAGCCCAGATGAGCAACAATTTGAGTCCCAGCTGCTCCACTTCCGATCCAGCTCCCTGTTGATGTGCCTGGGACAGCAGCAGCGATGGCCCAAGAACTTGGCCCCTGCATCCACCTGGGAGACCAGGAACAGCTCCTGGTTCCTGGCTTCAGCCTGGCCCAGCCCTGGTATTGCAGCCATTTGGGAAGTGAGCCAGTGAATGGGAGATCTCTCTCTCTCTCCCTCCCTCTCTCTAACTCTGCCTTTCAAATAAATAAAACACATCTTTAAAAAGAAAGAAAATGGGACACGAAGTGTTCACGAGATAGGAAAAAAAGGAGTGGTCACCAAATGGATGTGAAGAGTTCAGGTTTCTGCTTGGAACTGGTCAACAGAGAAAGCTGCTAATGCAGAGAGTGCAAGAAGTGGTTAAAGTGACACTTCAGATAACTGTGACCAAGAAAAGACAAATGGCACTACATCTCATTTTTAATTATGTAAGGAGTCTTCATAAAGTTCATGAAATGCAAATTATGAAAACAAATCATGGGCTTCAAAAAACTTTTGTGCCAAAATAAAAATATTTTAATTCCATTTCCCCACATTTTTTAAAGATTTATTTATTTATTTGAAATACAGAGTTAGAGAGACAGAAGGAGAGACAGAGATAGAGAGATCTTCCATCTCCTGGTTCATTCCCTAAATGGTTGCAATGGCTAGAGCTGGGCCGATCTGAAGCCAGGATCTGGGATCTTCTTCTGAGTTTCCTACATAGGTGCAGGGCCCAAATACTTGGGCCATCCTCCACAGCTTTGCCAGGCACATTAGCAGGGAGCTGGATCGGAAGTGGAGCAGCCAGGACTCAAGTGGGCACCTGTATGGGCTGTCGGTGTGGCAGGGGTGCCGGTGTGGCAGGCAGCAGCTTTACCCATTATGCCACAATGCCAGCCCCAACCCCTACAAACATTTTAAAGTCCCCTTGTAATTAGGCATGTGATCACCCAAATCTGCAAACCACTTTAAACCTGGGTTCAGAGGAAAGGGAATAACACTGCTGGAATCCCAGTTTGTTCATTCATTCGCCCCTTGCTGACTCGATTGGCTTATTTGAAAGGCAGAGTACTAGGGAGGGGAGACTTTGTCTCGACTGTTGAGGAGCAGCCCCCCCCCTACAATTTGTTGAACTCTACTTAGTATACATACAGTTAATCTTCTGTGTGTAAAGTAAATTGAAAATAGATCTTAGTAAAAAATAAGACCAGGAATAGGAGAGGGAGGAGGAAGGGGAGTGGGGGTGTGGGTGGCAGGGCGGGTATGGTGGGAAGAATCACTACATTCCTGAAGTTGTATTTAGGAAATGCATGAAGTTTGTGTTCCTTAAATGAAAGGTTTCTCTGGGAAAAAGAAAAAAGAAAAAAAATAGAAAGCAATAGACAACAGAAAGAGATCTTCCATCCGTGGGTTCACCATCCCCCAAATGGCTGCAACAACCAGGCCTGAGCTGACCTGAAACCAGGAGCCAGGACCTCTATCCTGACCTCCCATGTGAATGCCGGGAGCCCAAAGTACTTGATCCATTTTCCCAGGTGCACCCGCAGGAAGCTGGATGGGAAGCTGGCAGCATGAGCTATGACTTGGTCCACTGTCCCACAGGCCTGCCCCAGCAGGATTCCCCTCTTCATGCTCCAGCTTACCAAGTCCTACACCGGACAGCCTCAGCAATCCTCTGTAAATAAATGAGTAATAATTCTGCAAACCAAACTGATACCTGTTCTGCGTGCTGAGTGGCAACCAGAGAAAAGCCAAGGAACAGCAGTTTCCAGGGGCCATGTGGATATTTATGACATCATTTGCGGGTCATGCAAACTCATCAAGCAGTCTGCTATATGCTTCGGCAGGGCCAGACCACATGATCTTGTGGGCCTTATATGGCCTGCCCACAGGCCAGATGTTCCCACTGCTAGTTGAAACACTCATGGGCTTACATTATTTTGAGTAATAAGAAGCTTGGAGTTGTGCAGAGCAGGGGTGGCTCAAGCACAGGTCAGTAATGAGGGCACAGAACAGCTGCCTCCTGGGTCCCACTGTGCAGTCCATGTATGTTTTCTCACACTCATACTACACCTGCAGGCATAAATTCCATATTCCTGGCAGGAAGAGGGCTAAGATCTCTCTCCCCAGGTTTTGATATTCTTTTTTTACAGTTTATTTATTTACTTCTATTTATTTGAAAAGCAGAGTGATAGAAAGAGAGAGAGAGAGAGAGAGAGAGAGAGAGAGAGATCTTCCTTCCTTCCACTGGTTCACTCCCTAAATACCCACAATAGCCAGGGCTGGACCAAGACAAAGCCAAGGGCCTACAACTCCATCCAGGTCTCCCACATGAGTGGCAGGACTCAGCCACTTGAACCATCAGCACCGCCTCCTAGCGTGCTCATTAGCAGAAAGCAGATCAAAAATGGAGGTGGGACTGATCCCAGGCACTCCAATAGAGGATGCAGGTATCCCAGCCTTCTACGTCTAGGTTTGACGTTTGATTACAGAAAGAGAGTCCTCTCCCGCAGACTCACACGCACATCACCCTGGACAGTACTGTGTCCCGGGGCCAATCCTGCCTGAGACACATCTAAAGGAGAAAGAAGGGAAAGATAGGTTGTTAGAAATGCATTCCTCAGGGCCCGAGCCGCGGCTCACTAGGCTAATTCTCCGCCTGTGGCCCCGGCACCCTGGGTTCTAGTGCCAGTTGGGGTGCCGGACTCTGTCCCAGTTGCTCCTCTTCCAGTCCAGCTCTCTGCTGTGGCCCAGGAAGGCAGTGGAGGATGTCCTAAGTCCTTGGGCCCTGCACCCACATAGGAGACCAGGAGGAAATGCCTGGCTCCTGGCCATTTGGGGGGGTGAACCAATGGAAGGAAGACCTTTCTCTCTGTCTCTCCCTCTCTCTGTAAATCTCTCAAATAAATAAATAAATATTTTTTTTAAAAATGCATTCTTTATGAAGCTATATAACGTACATATGACATGGCAGAATTTTTATCTGGTTTATCAGAAATCTTAATAAATGGAATAAAAACCTGAACTAAAAGGTAACACCCAGATCTGGGTTTCTAACACCATTCTTCAATAAAAGGAAGCAGGATTCCTGGAGGAAGGCCTACGACAGAAATAGATAAGATAAGCCTGGAGTGTCTCAGAGTGCCAGAAATAAGGAAACGCTTAAAAACATGCACACCTACAATCTTGTGGATGGGGTAAGTCAAGGGGGCCCAGAAGGCAAACTAACAGCTCCCAGTGGCCAAAGTTAGAAGAATCTGAGCCACATGATAAAGGAGAACTGGAGTAAAACCCCAAAGTATAAAGTGAATCTCCATTTTTGGATAAAGGCGTGCAGCTTGGAAGGAGGACTAACCCTTAACGTTCTGTATCACAGGATAGTGACAGTTGATAGTAATGAGTCATACATCTCAAAATAGGTACTAAAGGGTACTTTGTTCACAACACAAAGAAATGATAAACGTCTGAGATGATGGATATGTCAATTAACCTGATCTGATTGATCACTGAACATTGTACACACAGATTGTATAAAAATATGCTACTATGCCACTGAAAACAAATTTAGTCTTTAAAAATAAATCTCCATGAATTCATTCCAATATAAGTGAGTAAGCAAACACACAGGAGAGAGCAGACAAATCTGTGGTGAAAAATTCCAACTGCTTTATTCACTTCCTCAAGGAAGCGCATCCTAACCCCCAGTCTTTAAGAGTAGGCTGTGTGTGGAGACTCCCTTTTCGAGAGCCGTGTGTGGGAAGTGGGTGGGAGGCAGGTGACTAGCTTGACAGTGGAAAAGACTCACAGAAACTGCCTCAGCTGCTGATCTAGATTAAAATCAACAGTGACGTCATGTTGACAGAATGTGTTCTCGGTAAGATATCGAGGATGAGAATGGCAGTGCACCTCTCTGGTCTTCCTTCCAAAAGCTCGCCTCCCCAGTCTAGTGGTGAGAAGAACATCAGATGAGCCCCAGCAGACATTCTACAAACCACCTGGCCAGTACGCCACAAAACTGTCAGGGACATCAAGACAAAGAAATACTTGAGACGTGGTCACAGTCAAGAGGAGCATCGAGAGACCTGAAAAGCGAATGCAGTGTGGGATCCTGGATGGGATCCTGGAACAGGGAAAGGATACAGGTGAAAACCAGGCAATGAGAATAAGCTATGGACTTCAGCTAACACTGATGTACCATACTACTGTCAGAAGCCAGTAACAGAAAACCGAGAGTGTGTTAGGGGAGGACATAAGAGAATTCTCTGTATTCACCTTCTCAAAGTTTCTGCAGACCTAAAGCTGCTCTTCAAGGGTCTATTTTATCTAAAAAATCAATAGCTATCTGTTTTATCAGCACTAAATTAATACTTGCAGATTTTTGTTAATTTTTCTGTCAATTTCATTTTCCTTTATGAGTATGTGTATTCATATAGACAACAAGTTTATGGTTTTTCTTTTTATTTAAATGATAAGTACATATTACCTGTAGGAAATAGAGACAAAACAGAGTTTAAAAATCTTCTGTAACCTTACCACCGCCCACCAGTGAAGATGCTGGTCACCTTGACACAGAACCATCCAGCTGTGTACGTGGGCAGCTGCTCAGCTGCGCCCTGCTCCTGCTTCACCCATCCCGCACCCACATAGACACGCTAAGATTTCACCTCCGGAGTCCCTTCTCTGGGGAATCCTCCCTGGCTCCTAGAGTGGGGCAGGTGTCCCTGACGGCCACTGTACACCTCCCTCTACCACACTGCTCTTTCTTGGTGCTTACTACATTTCAGTCAAATAGTCAATCAAGAAATTAATCCCTATTAATGTCTGTCTACCAACTGAAATGTAGGTTCCTTACTTATTCATCACAGGTCCTTCAACAGCAGGCATTCAGTGAATAGTGACTGAATAGATGAGTAAAGGCTGTGTGTACATAGTGAGGTAATTGCACAGCTACTGAAGACACACACTTAGCTGCGGGAAAATGCACAAGCAGATATCTTAGCAAAATACCAAAATGCATAAACAACGTGCACAGCAAATTTCTCTTTTTTCGTTTCAATAATAACAAAAGTTTGTGTGCAGAAACACAAATAGAATATTAGATAAACGGTTCATAGTAGCTGACTTTGGATAGGAGATTTCAGGAGGCTTTTACTTTCTAGTGAACATAATTCCACCATGTTTCAATTTTTAATATGCACATATTAGATTCAGAAAAACAGATAAAATATATATTCACTATGGAAAAATTAGAAAATAAAGACAAGTTCTTTAGGAAAAAATCTTATTGACAAATCTCAGTATATCAGATACAACCACAGTATACAACATTTTAGTATATTTCATTATTTTTATTTGTTTATTTTCATTCTATTTGAGAGACAGAGAGATCTTCCATCTGCTGGTCCAGTCCACAAATACCTACAACAGTCAGGGCTGAGCCGGGCCAAAGCCAGGAGCCCATAACTCGATCTGGGTCCCCCACTTGGGTGGCAGGGACCCAAGCACTTGGGTCAGAACTTGCTGCCTCCCAGGGTGCATCAGCAGGAAGCTGGAATTAGAAGTGGAGCTGGACCTTGAGCAGGCACTCTGAGTAGGCATCCCATGCAGCCTTTCAACCACTGTGTGTATGTGTGGTTTTTTTTTTTTTTATGATTTTATTTATTTATTTGAGAGGCAGAGTTACAGGCAGAGAAAGGGAGAGACAAAGAGAAAGGTCTTCCATCCACTGGTCCACTCCCCAAATGGCCGCAACAGTCAGAGCTGAGCCAATCCGAAGCCAGGAACCAGGAGCCAGGAGCTTCTTCCAGGTCTCCCACTCGGGTGCAGGGGCTCAAGCACTTAGGCCATCCTCCACTGCTTTCCTAGGTGCATTTAGCAGAGAGCTGGATCAGAAGAGGAGCAGCCTGGACATGGACCGGCGCCCACAGAGATGCCAGCACCACAGGGGAAGACTTAGACTACGACACCACGGCACCGGGCCCAACCACCGTACTGAGAACATGCCTCTGCATACTTCCTTAAAGTTTGTACTTTATTCACTTTTGTTTGACATAATAATAAAGAAAATTCAATATTTTTATTTTTATGTTTCATTTCATGCTCACCATCGTCCTCTCAGGTAGACAACCCTAGGCTACAGAAGTGGCACAATGGGGCTGAATGAAAAGCACATGGTCCCTGGACTGGATAGAAACAGAAGAGTGGGGCCAACTGGCTCTCAGTCCTCCACTCTCCCTTAGCGTAATAGTTCGGCAACAGGCTCTCAGAGTTAAGAGGCTGTATGTACTGTATAACACGTGGATTCAAATTGAATCCCTCAGCAAGTTTAAATTAATCACTTTCATAATATTGCACGTGTTCACAAAGTTAGGCAAATGTTTACTGTGGCCTTAAGAAGCAGAGGCAAGCATTTGGCACAGAGGTTAAGACACCCATTGCGAAGTCCACATTCCATACTGGAGTGCCTGGGTTCAATCCAGTCCCTGCCAACAGGCGCCTTTGGGGGCAGCAGGTGGTGACTCCAAGAGAGAACCAGACTGAGTAACAAGCTCCCAGCTTCAGTCTGACCCAGCTCCAGGTGTCTGCAAGCATTTGGGGAATGAATGATTGGATAAAGTCAATCAGCCAGTCAATCCCACCCCCCCTTCCTCCGCCACCTGGCCTTTGAGAAAGCAGACTAATTACTGATAGAAAGGAACAACTCAGATCTCAAGGGAACTGTGCAGGATGAAAAACGCCCATCTGAAAGGCTAACCAGACTCTATGATTCCACCTACACAGCATCCTTCAAATGACAAAATTTCAGAAACAGGGCCGGCACCATGGCCCACTAAGTTAATCCTCCGCCTGCGGTGCTGGCATCCCATGTGGATGCCGCTTCTAGTCCCGGTTGCTCCCCTTCCAGTCCAGCTCTCTGCTGTGGCCCAGGAGGGCAGTGGAGGATGGCCCAGGTGCTTGGGCCATCGTGGGAGATCAGGAGGAGGCTCCTGGCTCCTGGCTTCGGATCGGTGCAGCTCCAGCCGTTGCGGCCATTTGGGGAGTGAACCAGTGGAGGGAAGACCTCTCTCTCTGTCTCTTTCTCTCTCACCGTCTGTAACTCTACCTGTCAAATAAATAAATAAATAAATAAGAATTTCAGAAACATAGAGATTAGTTGTGAGGATTAGGATGACTACAAAGGGGTAGCATGCAATGGCCTGGGAAAGCAGTAGAAGATGGCCAAGTCCTTGGGCCCCTGCACCCACGTGGGAGACCTGGAAGAAGCTCCTGGCTCCTGCCTCCGGATCAGCTCAGCTCTGGCCATTGCAGCCATTTGGGGAGTGAACCAGAGGAATGGAAGACCTCTCTCTCTCTCTCTCTCTCTCTCTCTCTCTGCCTCTCCTTCTCTCTGTGTAATTCTGACTTTCAAATAAATAAAATAATTCCTAAAGGGGGGGGTAGCATGCAGATTTTTGTGGGTATGAAGTAGTTCTGGATCTTTACTGTGATGGCAGTTAGACAAATCTACACAGATGAATGCTCAGACACAGAATTGGAGAGAAAGAGAAATGCACATGAAACTGATGAAATTGGAATGTGGTCTGTGGATTATGCCAGTGTCAATTTCATGCCTTTACTATTTCAAGATGGTTTTTAAACATGTGATGACTGGGGGAAGCTGGTTTAAGAGTACATAGGACCTCTCTTTACTGTTTTGGCAACTTTCTATGAATGTTTATTTTGAAATAAAACTTTTTTTAAACATTTATTTGAAAGGCAGAGCTACAAAGAGCGCGAGGGAGACAGATCTTCCACCTGCTGGTTCACTCCCCAAATGGCTGCAATGACCAGGGCTAGGCCAGGCTGACAGGTACCTGGAACTCCATCCAAATCTCCCAAGGGGTGCAGAGGCCCAAGAACATGGGCCTTCCTCTACTGCCTTCCCAGGTGCATAAGCAGGGAGCTGGATTGGAAGTGGAGCAGTGGGGACTTGAACTGACACTCAAATGGGATGGTGGGATTGCAGGTGGTAGTTTAACCCTCTGTGCCACAATACTGGCCCCATAAAAGGTTGTTTTTTTTTTTTTTTTAAACAGGCAAGAAAGACAAGATAAAGCACACAAAAATCTTATCACTTACCCAATGCCAGAAATGCCTTATATTATGATTTTGTGAATGTTTGATACATTTCGTACTAATGGGGTAGGAAGGAGAACGACACTGCAGGGAAGATTTGTCATGGTGTCGCCCAGCCACACAGTATAATCCTGGACAGGCAGCAAGCTGCTCACCAGAGGCCCTGTATGGAGAGGATGGCTTACTGAAGGGAGATATGGTAAGAACGACTCGTACGATTTTACAGGCGGGACCTATTCGAAGGCTCCTTTATGAATTTAATAAACATGGCATAATCAACACGAAACCTACTCCCTCTCTTTCCAACTGTCAATCTCACAGACAGCGTCGGTCACACCACTCCTTCCCAGACGTCCCCGACAAGCCTCCCGCTGTCAACAAGCACTTTGGGCGGTAGGATTTGCCTTGCTGGACTGGAGCCCACCTAACGCAGTGCCCAGTATTCCGGCAAATACTCCTTAGAGGACACAACTGTAACCCTTAACTCGAGAGGAAAGCCCTGCCAAGTTCTGCACTAGAGCAGGATGCAGAGCCTGACAGGCCTGGAGAAGAGTGCCTCCAGGCAAGAGCCAGGGAACTGCTGCACCTCTTGGAAACTCAGTAGCTACTCGGATCCACTGACCTAGTAGCACTTTAGCACTCAGAATAAATTCAATGTACCTTTAACCTTATTCCCTCAGAAAAGGTAGGACTTTATTCCCGGTTTATAAGGAGGTAGAATTCTGGCAAGTGGAAGGTAAGCAATAATTTGCCAGAAATATATAGTCTTAAAGTTCAAAAGGAACAAAATTGTAGAAGAAAACTCAAATAGAATGAAAAGTGAGTGTATAGTGATGAACCAACGATTAATCACTGAGTTTGAGTCCTCCTAGCACCTCTTTATTCCGTGACGTCACTGCTGAGAAAAGAAGTCCTAACCTTAGTCTCTCTTTATTCCCTTGTGTTGTGCCACTAAGAGAAATTATTTACTATAATAACATCCAAACCACTTGGATAACCAGTCTATCCCACTGTACTGTAATTATTTGTATACAGCTGTCTGTATATAAAAGAATACCAAGAATAAAACACTCTTCGCACACTTTTTATCCCTAGTGTTGAGCATGATGCTTGCACACAGGAGACCCTGGGGATTGGCTGATGAAAACTTTTAGGGGTGGACACCTGGTACAGCAGTTAAGATGTTGCTTGTGGGGCCGACGCTGTGGCGTAGTGGGTAAAGCCACTGCCTGCAGTGCCAGCATCCCATACGGGTGCCAGTTCAAGTCCTGGCTGCTCCAACTTCAATCCAGCTCTCTGCTATGGCCTGGGAAAGCAGTACAAGATGGCCTGAGTCCTTGGGCCCCTGCACCCATATGGGAAGACCCAGAAGAAGCTCCTGGCTCCTGGCTTCAGATTGGTGCAGCTCCGGCCATTGTGGCCAACTGGGGAGTGAACAAGCAGATGGAAGACCTCTCTCTCTCTGCCTCTACTTTTCTCTCTGTGTAACTCTGACTTTCAAATAAATAAATCTTAAAAAAAAAAAAAAAAAAAAAAAAAGATGCTGCTTGTGAGGCCCACATTACATATCAGAGTGCCTGGGTTCAAGCCAGCTCTACTTCCGTAGCCAGCTTCTTGCTAATATACACTTTGGGAGGCAGCAGGTGACTGCAGCTGGGTCCCTGCCACCCACTTGGCAGAACCGGATTCAGTTCCTAGCGCTTGGTGTTAGACTGGCCCAGCTCTGGCTATTCTAGGCATTTGGAGAGAGAGACATTTGGAGAGTGAATGAGTGGGTAGAAGATCTTCATGTATCTACCTGTCTGTCCCTCTCTCTGTGGCTGCTTTTCAAAAATATTTTTAATGTAATAATCAAAGGCAAACACATAGCACAGCAATTAAAAGTTTGCCTGTGATGCCTACATCCCCTAACAGAGTTCCTGCTTTGAGTCCCAGCTACTCCACCTCTGATCCAGCTTCCTGCTAATGCTCACCCTGGAAGGGAACGGGTGATGGCTAAAGCACTTGGGTTCCTGCCATCCATGTGGGAGATCTGGATGGAGTCCCAGGCTCCTTGCTTCAGCCTCCCCCAGTGCTAGCTGTTGTAGGCATGTGGAGAAAGAACAAGCAGGTGGAAGAGCTCTCTCCATCAGTTTGTCTTACTTTCAAATAAAATGAAAATAAATAGAAGAGCCAATAAGAAAACAAAAAAATGGCTCATTAAGATGAACTTTAATACATTTTAAAAATCTTAAAATACTTTTCATTAGAAAGAATGTTAATAATCTCTGAAAAATCCTCTAGAAACAATTTCACTGTCTACTAGAATTTTATTTCTAAATTTTTCTTGACAAAATATAATACAGTATCAAAACCAAAAACTTCTGCTCTGCCTGTATGGTTTACTGCTTTTGATCCCTGGGAGTTAAATGACATTTACTTCAGCTAGTTGGGCCTCTCCTTCCTTCCTTCCTTCCTTCCTTCCTTCCTTCCTTCCTTCCTCCCTCCCTCCCTCCCTCCCTCCCTCCCGCCTTCATGCCTTCATGCCTTCCTGTTCTTCCTTTCCTTTCTTTCTTAGATTTATTAATTATATTTGAGAGGCAGAGTTACAAAAAGGCAGAGGCACAGAGAGAGCTAGAGGTCTTCCATCCGCTGGTTCACTCCCCTAATGGCTGCAATGGCCTGAGCAGGGCCAATCCGAAACCAGGAGCCAGGAGCTTTCTCCAGGTCTCCCACGTGGGTGCAGGGGCCCAAGGATTTGGGCCATCTTCCACTGTTTTCCTAGGCCATAGCAGAGAGCTGGATCATAAGTAGAGCAGCCAGGACTCAAACCGGTGTCCCAGGGCCTCTTATTTCTTTGTGCCAAAGTTTAAGACTTGAGAGACAGACAATGAGATCCTCAAGGGCAGGAATCACGTCTTATTTATCTCTGTTCTCCCAGTTCCTAGTGATGGAATAGGAGCTCAAGAAATGTTTTCCAAGTACATTATTAAATTCAGTCAGCGTATTTTTCATAGTGGCTAAAAATAATTCCTAATATTGTACCCATAATCCATGTACAAAAATCCTGAAATATTTGTCCTACTAGTCTTCATAAAGTAACTCGATGAGGGGCAGTGATGTATCAAATTGAATTCAGTTCCTAGGTCCCATGTTGAGTGAAATCTGAATATGAGAAAAAACAAAACAAACAAACAAAAAAAAAAACAAATAAAAACCCAGCAAGACCAGATTCTCTGAAGATCCTTTCCCTAGGGTGCCCACAGCAGAGCTGAAGCTGAGCTTCAGGCAGTTTTCCAGAGACAGGATAAATGAGCAGTGACAGAACCACTGACGAATCAGAAGCAACCTCCGTGTAGGTCTATATGTTCATGGAAGTCCAGTCCCCGAAAGGAAGTGCTAACTCCCTATTTTTGGAATGATTTTTTTTAAAGATTTATTTACTTATTTGGAAGGAAGAGTTACAGAGAGGCAGAGGCAAAGGCAGAGTGAGAGAAGTCCTTCATTCGCTGGTTCACTCCCCAACTGGCCACAATGGTCAGAGCTGATCCAAAGCCAGGAGCCAGGGGTTTGTTCCAGGTCTCTGAGGCAGGTGCAGGGGCCCAAGGACCCGGGCCATCTTGTACTGCTTTCCCAGGCCACAGCAGAGAGCTAGATCAGAAGAGGAGCAGCAGGACTTGATCCAGCACCTGTATGGGATGCCGGCACTGCTGGCAGCGGCTTTACCCGCTATGCCACAGTGCCAGCCCCTGGAATGATTTTTAAAAGATGTTTGTGAGGTCTCCAAATTTACTCTCTCTCAAAAATATGCAAATGGAATTTTATCAGCTTATAAAGTGAATTATGTTTTTTCTGAAGTCTGAAAATCCACTGTGTGTGCTTGCTGCTTTCTTAAACTGCTGCCTCACAGGGACTAAGATTCTCTGACATGGATTCAGTTCACCTAAAAATATACGCAACCGATTTTAGTTAGGTTATATGAAATTAAATTACCTTTGAAGAATGGATTAAGTTTTTTTTTTAAGGTACAAATATAAGGTAATAGCATGAATGTAACAGAGGGCTGGCACAAAATATAATTCTTAAAAAATAAACTATAGCCATAGATTAAGCTTACTTCTGTAGTTTTGAGACTTAGGACCATACAATTTCAATTTGTTTACTACATGCTCTAAATTCTAAGAGCTATCTGGTCTCAAAATATTCTTCAATGACTGTAGGCAATAAAATCTCCCCATCTGCTGAGCCATTTTTGTCATGGCCCTTGAGCACTTAACACCCGCTCCAGCCCCCCGCCCGCCCCCACCCCCCTCCACCCACTCCTCACCCCCCCCCCCCCCCCCCGCACTCTGCAGAATCACGTGATGAACTCCAGCAGGGGGCCCAGCAGCTTTCCTAGAGGCATTCATGACAGCTCGGGACCACAACCCGCAATACCCGGTCCTACGATCTTTCACATAGAAATTTTAAATGAAGAGAAATGAGAGAAAGGACACAAAACATTTCCAAAAGAAACAGAAATGCCAGAATCATTTAAAAACAAAATTAGAACCCGTTTGCTCCTGCCCTAAATGCAACGAGGGGCTACGCAGGGCAGTGTGCAGACTCCCTCTTCTTGTCTCAGTCTGCCTCTCCCACCTGATGACAGCGTTCTGTCAAGGTAAGGAATCTCTCTCTCAGCAGAGACACTCTGTCCTGCAACCTAAGAGAAAGCAAAAACTAAAAACATTCTTGGCTCCTGAATCCAAAAACCTAGCAACGCTGGAAGAACAGGTGCCCAACATGTTAACACAGTTCTGAAACTCAGTCTCATTTTCTCCAGCACAGAACCAATCAGGGTCTACACTCCAGATACCAACCTGTTTAGCAAGGGGAATGACACGTGGGAGGGATCAAAACAAAGTTAAGGTGATAAATGAGCTCATGCTGTAGGCAAAGAGCATGTAGTCTACTCTGAAAATCTTCAGAAGTTGAGTAAAGAAGGAGAATCCCAACAGGGCGCACTGTCATTTGCCGTAAATACACACATTCACCAAACTGCACCCAAAAATATTTATCGTAATGTGACGTCTGACTACTATTTAAAGCAAGACTTCAGAATACTCGCAGAAAATCCAAACATTTCTAATGTGACTCTGTTTTCCACAGTAATTAATACTATTGAAAAAATTATACTTTGCAAGGACTAAAAATCTGTAACTTAAATTTTAGAAATAAGGAAATAGCCAAAGATTTAAAAACTAAATTTAGTAGAGTGTTCCCAGGCAATTACCAATACAATGGCAACTGTATATTAATGTTTTAATAATTACAGAATCACATATTTGGACATTAGGTTAAACTAGTCCCTGTTCTCACTAAATTACAGTTCCATGTTAAGTAAACCATTGTTGGACAAGGGTGTATTTAAACCGAAGCCAGTCAGTCAAATAAAGAAATAAGCAACGAATCACTGCAAATTCCTATGCCAATAAGATAAAAACTCAATTGTGGCTCTAATAAATTCTAAACACCTGTTTACATTTATCACTCATATTTCAGGTAAGTGCAGATAATATGAAACAAGATTCATTTTGTAACATACACAAGTGTGTGACATCAATATTCAGTACTACTGAAACATTATGTCAACAATAAAGTATGCTAAAGTCATAATAAATATTCCTATTTACAAAAAAGTAAAACTAAGTACAAGTTATTGTTAGATTCTTTTATGTGAACCCTGAAAAACTAAAATACTATATAAAATGTAAAATAAAAACTAAACTTGCTGGATTTTACTTTTGATATCAGAAATCATTAATGAGACTATTTAGGAAAAATACATTATTACAAAAGTCAAGATAAAATAGTAAAATTAAGGAGAGTAATCACACTTTGAAGACTTAAGAATTAATTGATATATTTTGGTAGCATGAGAAAGAAAAATACCTTGGACAAAGCACCCTCAACAGCAGCAGTCCACATGACGTGAAGGATGCTTCAATATCACAGACAACACAGTGCAACTCCCCACGCTGCTTATGGACCACTGCTCAGCAGTCCCCACAGACGGAACTCTAATCTGATAATGGAAGCTTCGCTCTCCAGTAATACGGCAAAAGATCACTTTACAATACACCACATGGGCTTTAATCCCCTGACTGGCCCATTAGCACATACATAGTCTTGAAAAGCTTTCCTGATACGTTCCTCAGTTTTCTTTTCCAATGGAAAGGAAAAAATGTACCTGCCTTACACAGTTGCAGAGATTAGAGACAAGATAAACAAAGCTGGCAGCACAAGGATCTTGCAGGGTATCTGGTACAATTACATATGTTAGACACACTGTAACCTGTACAGTGAACATCTTTAAAAAGGATGAAAAAAGTTAAAGATGTGGCATCATGCAGATCGGGTCTAGTAACTGATATTCTTCTCATTCAACGTTAAAGGCACCCACTACAGAAATTAAAGCATAACAAATTCACTAAAGTTTCTACTCAATAAAGAAGACAGATTTGAAACATAGAATACAGGAACTGGAAGGAAGGAAGGTTTACTGGCTGCCAGCTGTACCCTGGGCACACAGCGAGAGGCTCACTACAGGCAGGCTGGCTGAAGACACGGAGGCTCCGGCAGCCATCTGCAGGGCTACCCGGGGTCAGTGCTGGGATTCAGCCTGCTGTGTTATGGTGCCACAGGCTCTTTTGTTCTCACAGGGTCACACACAATTCATAGAAAAGTCATTAAGAAATTTGGGAATCATAAACACTACAGACAGATAGTTGTTCTGAAACCAAGGAATGATTTCCATTTACAGGAAGCAATGACAAAGTGGTTAAGCAGACCAGAGAGAAGTGCATCAAATGTGTACAATGTTAATTCACCACACATGGCCCTTAGTAGGTCTGGAAAGACACAGTAGACTCAGAAAGTTTTAGACCTCAGAAGGAGTTCAAGTATGAAATTTCTGTGTTTTCATAACAAATGTCCCCACAAATGTATAGTTTACTATTGCAGTGGATTCGTTCTGAGAGGTGGGGGCAAGAGGCGCGGAGTCACCACACACAGACCCCAGGAGTCGGGTGAAAGCAGGCCAGAGGCGGGCAGCCCGCAGACTCGTTTATTTCAGTTGGTACAGCAGCTTAAATAGCCAAGGCAGCCAATCTAGTCAAGGGGCGGTCTATGCCCTAACCAATCACAGCCTGTTGCCAGGCAGTTTCTGAAGCCAACCAATCACAGACTGTTGCCAGGCAGGCTCCGTTGCCAGGTGGGTTTCAAAGCCATCCAATCACAGCCTGTTGCCAGGCAGGCTCCGTTGCCAGGTGGGTTTCAAAGCCATCCAATCACAGCCTGTTGCCAGGCAGGCTCCGTTGCCAGGTGGGTTTCAAAGCCATCCAATCACAGCCTGTTGCCAGGCAGGCTCCATTGCCAGGTGGGTTTCAAAGCCATTCCTGAGTAACTGACGCTTGCTTGCCAGTGGCCATCTTGGCATGGCCTTCTCATTCCACCACATTTCCCCCTTTTCGTTTATTTTTGAGCAATGGGAAGCATGATTCTTGGCCATACCACTGATGACCCCATTTCCATGTGGTCTCCATACGCGGCTGTGCCTGTCTTAGGTTGTCCCCCAGGGGATCTTACCCGTCGTCGTCGACTAACCAGCGCTCAAAACGAGAGACCACAGGATTGCTTGCTCAGATGGGGGTAGGAATGAGGAACAATGGTAATCAGGAATGGCGTGACCGCACACAGGCTGTGGGCCGTTCGAGTGGCTGACCAGAGCTACTGGAGTATAAAGTAGTAGCGGATGTGGCTATGGGCAGTTTCTCAGGGTAGGATGATAGGGCAGGTGTGTCCGCTAACAAGGTGGACTCTCAGTGTTGTTCAGCTGGTTCTGGTTGGCTGTCAGTTGCAGGCTTGATGTTTCTGGCTGGTACCCAAATGGGCTGTCCCACATTCTCCGGAAAGACACAAGCATATCCTCAACCCTTGGTTAGCAGAGGGTGTGGTCCCTTCCATTCTCCTGTCAGGGGGTCTTCCCACGTAACCATAGGGGCTGGGGTCTGGGATGGAAAGGATCCCCAGTGTTTATAAGCTGGGCTGATCCCTTGGGAATCAAAAGTAAGAAAATTGATAGTGAAAAGGACCTCAGTCAAAGCAAGCTGTGGGTCTGGGGGGCATATGATTGTTTTTCTGTCTTTGTAAGAGTTCTTTAATCGTCCTATGCATTCTTTCAATGATTGCCTATCCCATACAATGGGATACCTGTGGCAGACTGTATGTTCCAGGACTTCAGGAAGGAATTAAATTCCTGTGATGTATATACTGGCCCGTTATCAGTCTTTATGGTCCAGGGGACACCAAGGACCAGCATGGCTGATTTAACCGCCTTTATCGCATTACTAGCCTTTTCTCCAGATTGGGCTATTGCAAATACAGCCTTTGAATAAGTATCTACCACCACATGGACAAACTTAAGTTTACCAAAGGAGTTAATGTGGGTGACGTCCACTTGCCAGAGCTTATTAGGAGCAAGGCCTCGCGGGTTCACTCCTGCTTGTTGCAGTGGGCCTAACGGGGCGAGGGGTGCACAATTCTTGCAAGAGTGCACTAGGTGTTTGCATTGGTTCACTGTTGGCTCCAGGAAAAGCAACTTTATGTTGCTTGCTGACATATGAAATTTTTGGTGTAGAATATGGGCTTGTTCTAAGTGTCCAATGGAAGCTGTGTTACAGGAGATAAGACGATCAACATTTTTGTTGCCTTGGAAAATAAAAGCCAGGTAACCCAGTATGTGACCTTACGTGTGAGATATACCATGGGTGTTTTCTATTCTCAGCTAGCTCTTTAAGTGTTGTGAACATCTGGTCAATTGGTTTATTGGTCGGGTTAAAGTCTGCAAAAGGGATAGTCTTTGCTACCTGTACTGAGTATTTGCTGTCCAAAAATATATTTACTGGCCCATCCTGGCTAAGGAGTAGAACCTTGACTGTTGCCCTTATTTCTCCCAACTGTGCTGATCCCCCACAGGGTTCTACATGGATCTTATCTTTTTCTGTTGAAGATTTGATCACTATTCCAAACAGTGACTTGTTGGCATCAGTAAACGCACATGGTGCCATGGGTATAGGTTGATTAGCAGGGAAAGCATGTTTTGGACAGTCTATTTCTAAGGTTTGTAACGTCTGGAGTAGCCTGTCCGCTGGCAGGTGATTGTCAACCTGTCCTGGGAAATTTATCATTAAAGTATGAAAGAGCGTGCTATTCTGCATCACTGTGGACAGTTCTAACTGTGATAGGGGTAGGACCACTATGTCTGGCTCTGTGTTAAATATCTTGTTGGCATAATATCTTAATTTAAGTCCCATCATAAGGATGGCATCTACTTTGTTAACTATTTTACGACACTCGCTCCAGGCTATGTGCACCCAAAAAAGTGGCCCGTGTTGTTGCCAAATAACTCCTAAGGGAGCCTTGAGGGTAGATATGGTTATGGCAAATAGAGGCACCTGAGGGTCATATCTAAAGGTTTTTAAATTTGACAACTGGGTGTTGATCTTTTCTATAGTGGACTTGGCTGCTGGTGTCAATGTGATTTTTGAAGAAGGGCTGTTCCCCTCAGTCAGTAAATCGAATAGTGGTCTAGGCTCTTGGTGATGAAAGCTCACCTTCCTATTCTCTCACCAAAAATCTCCCTTTGTCAGGGCCTTCACTAGGAACGAAGGTACCTTTTCCACTCATGGTCCCTTATGAGTGAAGGGCTGACGGTAACTGACTTTGTTTTATTTTATTCATAGACAAGTAACTTGGCAGGTTTGTCTGTAAAAGCAAATCTTCGGGCCAGTTTGGTTGCCCTGCTGCTTACATGAAGAATAGAGTCTACGAATGAACTGCTCAAAGGAGCACAAGCTGCTTAGTCGTACTAAAAGCAATCCATCAACACCTAGCACCCAGCACAGGCACCCACCAACCCACCAACCACCCTCTCCAGTGTATACCTCAGTAAAGTAAATGGAAACTGCCATGGTGGCACTGTTGACGGTACAAAGAGTCAAACACATTTCTATTAGCTTTCCATCACTACAGCAAAATGCTGAAACAATCTACTGATGAAGGAAGGAGGTTTACTTTGGCTTACAGTTTTGACAGTTGAGAGCCCAGGATTGGGCAGGCCCCAGTGGTTCTGCTATCTGTGAGGCGAGAGAATGATGACGGCAGCGGCAGAGCACGTGCAGGGGAATGGTCACATGGTAAACCAGGCGGCAGGCAGCACACTGGGCCCAACTCCTACTTTATAACCAACGGCCTCACAAGAACCACCTTCCAAGGACATACTCCCAGTGACCTGCGGACGTCCCACTAGGCCCGCCTCCTACCGCCACCTTGATGACCTTGCAACTGAACCATGTGCTTGAGTCCAGGAGCCATATTCAACTGAAACCATAGCAACACTGAAGTGCCATGAGCAGTAAACTTTATAAATAAGATGGGTTCTCAGTGTGCAGAGCAAAGAATGCACACAAGATAGACGGCACAGCACTCGGAAGCAAAGAAGCAAAAGTGCACGTGGCAACAAGGACAGACCATCACAACACAGGACTCAATAAAAAGGGGAAAGTAGTGGGATGCACTGCCCAGAGCCACTGACAAATATTACAAACTCATATATACAGGAAACATTATTTATTTCCCAAAGGCACACAAATATCCGAAGACACACGTTAACTAGATTAAAGTAGGTGCTTATGGAAGGAAGCAAAGTCAGAAAATGGGGAAAATAGAACAATAACCAATTCAGAGGTAAGTTGATTCCTTAGAGTGCCGGCATTAAGAATGATGATTGCATTCTACCTGTGCCCCTGAGGTCTGGGAAGCAAATAGGGTAGTAAGGAAAATCCAAACAAAATAATTTGTCATTTTTTTCATAATATGCATATTCCATGGCCTTTCTGAAGATCCCTCAGCTGCATGGATTTCAAAGTTTTCTGCACCAAAATAGACTTATATTTAATTCCATTTTCCACGAACATTTTGAAATACCTTCAGTCACGAGACTTCCATTTGGAAAAAAAAAAAAGTCCTAATTAGTCCTAAGACTAATATAGCTCATTTTGAAAGGAGCTAGGATGATACATCCTTCATTCTAGAAAAGAAAACTTCAGTAAATGTTTATTTAGAAATAAAGGAAGAGGCCGGCGCCGCGGCTCACTAGGCTAATCCTCCGCCTTGCGGCACCGGCACACCGGGTTCTAGTCCCGGTCGGGGCGCCGGATTCTGTCCCGACTGCCCCTCTTCCAGGCCCGCTCTCTGCTGTGGCCCGGGAGTGCAGTGGAGGATGGCCCAAGTGCTTGGGCCCTGCACCCGCATGGGAGACCAGGATAAGTACCTGGCTCCTGCCTTCGGATCAGCGTGGTGCGCCGGCCGCAGCATGCTGGCCGCGGCGGCCATTGGAGAGTGAACCAACGGCAAAGGAAGACCTTCCTCTCTGTCTCTCTCTCACTGTCCACTCTGCCTGTCAAAAAAAATAAAAAAAATAAATCATTTAAAAAAAAGAGGCCAGCGCCATGGCTCACTAGGCTAATCCTCCACCTGCAGTGCCAGCACCCCGGGTTCTAGTCCCAGTTGGGGCGCTGGATTCTGTCCTGGTTGCCCCTCTTCCAGGCCAGCTCTCTGCTGTGGCCAGGGAGTGCAGTGGAGGATGGCCCAAGGACTTGGGCCCTGCACCCCATGGGAGACCAGGATAAGTACCTGGCTCCTGCCTTCGGATCAGCGCGGTGCGCCGGCTGCAGCGTGCCGGCAGCGGCGGCCATTGGAGGGTGAACCAACGGCAAAGGAAGACCTTTCTCTCTGTCTCTCTCTCTCTCACTGTCCACTCTGCCTGTCAAAAAATAAAAAATAAAAATAAATAGAAATAAAGGAAGAATAACCATTGGCAGTTATAATCAGTAATGCAAAGTACCTACACGACCAAGGTGAGAACCTGATGACCTGTCTGGAAGATTATGGGAAGACTATTCCGAGTACATCATCCTAACATATGTAGATCCTGAACATAAAACACCAAGCAGGAAATAAAGCAGTGTGGCAGAGAGATTCTACACCAATTAGATTTTTAATTTATACTCTTGCCTTACGTATCATGTTATAAAACTGTTACCATGAAATAATTCCTATGAATGCAAAATATGGATTCTAGAAAACTGAGTAAGAAAAAAGACATTATTATGACACAGTATGGACATAGTCTAACCAGAAGAAGGGATGGAAGACAAAACCTTGACACATTTCACCCCTGAGGAGTATGCAAGGAATAGGAACTACTACAGCATTTCACATCAGAGCTGGAAGAGCAGTGACTTAAAAATCAGTGTCCTTGGCATATTAGTCTGTTCTCATTAAATTACGACTGAATCTGTCAATGATGCTTTACAATGTAATAAATTATGAAGGATGCCGATAGAAAAACAATCTGGACTGGATGTGCCAGTACAGAGCTTTTTTAGGTTTCTAAAACCTAAAATAAACAATCCCGGGAGAAAAGTGAGGTCACTATTCTTTAGATGTAAGAAACAGTAGAAATTTAAGCTTTATCAGTTTTCTTCTGTTTTGCTTTTCTGTTGGACTCAAACTATATACCAATCAAAAGATAAAAAATGGGCAGTGATGATCAAAATCAACACTGACAAGTCAGCACACACAATTAACACAGCAAACAATGCAAACAGCCTTCTCTACAGAGTGCCATCCTGCGTGGTGCAGATTTAATCTAGGCCACAGAGAATTCTGCAAAGATCTGACAGCCTCTGCTGTTGCTGAATCTTGCTGCATTCATCAGCATAAATGATTACACTCAGCCCTCTCCAGCCCGGCCAGAATCAAGTCACTTCCTCCCACCGAGGGAGGAAACACAGCTTCACCTGCACCTCGCACTGCACAGACCCTCCACTGAAACTGCAAGCTCTCTCAGCTCTCTTTCAGAAGCTGTCACTTCTAATAAAGAAAACCTGCAACTGAAAAAAGGAGCTCCCAGGAGGGATCCATGAACGGTATGCCCGCCAACTAGCAGCATACTTTAAATAATTAAATCTTGCTTGTTTTTGCTGAATATTCTTAACCTGGTAGCTACGGAACAAGGTATAATCTAATTTCAATTGTGTGTGCATCAAAAAAACAGTCCCCATTAAAAAAAAAAACTTTTAAAAACAGCTCTTAAGAATTAATTTAGTAAACTGTTATTTTTTTAAAAAAAAAAAGATTTATTTATTTCCTCAAGAGGCAGAGTTACAGAGAGAGAGAGGTCCTCTATTTAGTGGTTCATTCCCCAAATGGCCGCAATGGCCAGAGTTGGGCCAATCCAAAGCCAGGAGTCAGGGACTCCATCTGGGTCTCCCACGTGGGTGCAGGGCCCCCAGCACCCATCTTCCACTGCTTTATCAGGCCATCAGCACGGAGCTGGATCAGAAGTGGAGCAGCCAGGATTCAAACCATCCTTATGGGATGCAGGCACTGCTGGCGGATGTTTAACCCACTATACCACAGCACCAGTCCCAGCTGAGTAAACTTCTAAAAAGCACACGCTATGATAAACCTTCAAGTCAGAACTAAATCACAGTGGATTAAAAAAAAAAAATGGAATTTCAAAAGATACTTCCAAGATAAAATGAAAACCTATAGTAACTTAATTCTTTACATTAAATTGCTGTAAATTATCTTTTCTTACAGTAAAAAAAAAAAAAACATGCCATAATCTAAAAAACAACACTGAATTTTGAAATAAATAAGCTGCAGAAATATATGCAGGGGCCGGCACTGTGGCATAGTGGGTAAAGCTGCCGCCTGCAGTGCCGGCATCCCATATGGGCGCTGGTTCAAGTCCCAGCTGTTCCACTTCCGATCCAGCTCTCTGCTGTGGCCTGGGGAAGCAGTGGAAGATGGCCCAAGTGCTTGGGCCCCTGCACCCACGTGGGAGACCCGGAAGAAGCTCCTGGCTCCTGGCTTCGGATTGGCTCAGCTCCAGCTGGTGTGGCTCTTTGGGGAGTGAATCAGCAAATGGAAGACCTCTCTCTCTCTCTCTCTCTCTCTCTCTCTCTCTCTCTCCCTCACTCTGCCTCTCTGTTAACTCGGCCTTTCAAATAATAAATAAATAAATAAATCTTATAAAAAAAGATTTTTATAAAGCCATTTGGTAAGTACTTTTAAATACGGGTCATTATATTAACCTGTGTACCTGTTTTAAATATGTTCTAATTTTAAAAGTGCAAAACAAAGTTTATGAAAAATTAGATTTAGATAAAATTCAATCAAAATGGAGTGTAGACCTAAATGTATGAAACATCTAAATAAGACAGGGGGAAATCTAGGTAACTTGGGCCTGATTCATTTATAGACACACACCTATAGACACTATCCACGACACACACTGGCAAGTTGGACCCATTAAAATTAAAACTCCTGCTCTGCTAAGGGCATTGTTAACGAAAAGATAAGCCACAGACTGGGAAGAAATATTTGCACAAGACATACCTGAAAAAGTACTTTACCCAAAATACACACAGAGCTCAGAAAGGCAATAAGAAATTAAACAACTCAATTAAAAAGTAGACAAAAGATCTGAACAGCCACCTCAGCAAAGAAGAGATGCAGGTGGAGAATAAGCAAATGTAAGGACGGTCAACATCAATGTCCTTAGGGAAGCACAGATTCAAACAGCAATGAGATATCACACAGAGCAGCTATCAGAATGACCAAAACTCAAACACTGCCCAATGCTTGTGAGGGTGTGGGGGACAGGAGCTCTTACTCACTGCTACTAGGGTACATTAAGTTTGGGAAACAGTCTGACGATTTTTTTACAATGTTAAATGTAGCCTTACTATATGATCCAGCAACTATGCTTTGGTTTGAAACCACTTCCACATAAAAACACACATACAAATGTCTATGTTAGTAAAATGGTGACGTCTTATCTGTGACGCCATCTACGCCCCTGAAGTCATTTTAGGCTCTGGCCCCCCATCACCACCTTGCACAGTAAGCTTGGGTCCTAAGCCCAATGGCCCAACTACAAGCATCAGCTCCATCCCCAACCTAATGGGATTCCCTACTCCTGCAAAGGTGTAACAGGGCCTGCTTCCTGCACAGGTGCTCTCTCTCCTGATCGCTCACTCTCTCAATTTCGACCCCCTCTCTCTCTTCTTCACCCCCTCCCTCCAGCCCTTCAGGTTTCCCCCACTCTCCCTTAACTTGGCGTTGGTGTGTTGTGTGATGGCCTGACAGTCTACAGCAGCTTGATTTCGGAAGTGCCAAAATTAGGAAAGAACCAAGCAGTCCTTTAATATGTATGGATAAATTTTGGCAAGTCCACATCTCTCGATATTAATTAGTGATAAAAATAAAAAAGTTTTAAAGCCACAAAAAGACACAGAGGAAGCGTAAATGCACTGGGTTAAGTGAAATAAGCCAATCCAAAAATACTACGTACTGTCTAACTACACGATGACCTGAAAAAGGTAAAACCATGGAGACAACACAAATAAGAGCGGTTTCTAGGAGTTCAAGAAGAAATTAATAGGGGTGGACGGGTAGCTAGGGAGTGGCAAGGAGCCAACACCCAAGCCAAATCCATCACCTTCCATGCCAACTCCCAACATGGCTGCAGACGGCACAGGCACTCCTCATCACGCAGCTTAGCCTCACTTTCCAGCAGGAACCAGATGCCATGAGGCCAGCCCGTGCTCAGCCCCACCCCAAGCCCTGCCTCCCTGGAACATCTGATCAGGCCCTGTCCTGAGCACCACCCTTTATCCTATGAAGTGGATGACCCAGCCTGGGGCGGGCAGCGCTCCCTCATGGGGTTGCCCACACTCACATCTGACTTCTAATAAAGCCTGCCTTCTGCTCACCTCTGTCTATACCTCACAGCTGTGTTCTCACACACAGGAAGATAGTATCCTGGACTAAGCTTGGCTGGGGGCGGGGGGGGGTCTCCCCACAACCAGCCAGAACTCTCTATCCTCACAACAGAAAGATGAATAGATCAATGTTTTTTAAAAAAGTATTTACTTTGATTTGGAAGGCAGAGTGTCAGAGAGAGAGGGAAACCAGAGTCAGAGATCTTCCATCCACTGGTTCATTCCTACACACGGTATTAGCCAAAAGGCCAAGAAGCGATGGTTCATTCCTCAAAGGCTGGGCCAGGCCGAAGCCAGGAGCCAGGAACTCCATCCAGGTCTCCGACATGAGTGGCAGAAACCCAAGGACTTTGCTGTCATCCGCTGCCTCCTCATACACATTAGCAGGAAGCAGAGGAGCCAGGTTGGGTTTTCTTTTTTAAATTTAAGGTATGTAAATTTCATGTATTTCATGCATACAGATTTAGGAACACAGTGGTACCCCCCACCATCTCCTCCCTCCCACTCCCACTCCCACCTTTCCTCCTCCTTTCTCTCCTATTAGCCAGATTTAAACCAGAACTCCAATATGAGATGCAGGAGCCCCTAGCAGCTGCTTAATCTACTGTACCACAACACTTACCCTGAATAGATGAATTTCCTAGGCAGTGAAAATATTCTGTATGGTACTGTAATGGTAGACACACCCATGATATTGTGAATTTATCAAAACCCATTAAACTACAAGATGAAGTGAACTCTAATGTAAACTACAGACACTACTTTATGATAATACCATCAACGCTGGCTTACTAGTTGTGACAAAGTACACCCATTCTGCTTCCACCTCAGCTGTGTGTACACTGCACTTCAGTCCTGGCACTAACTTGGATCTACCAAGTTAAAGGACAGGATCTCAAGTAAGACTGCCTTTACTTCACCTGACAGCTGGACTTCAGGGGTGTCCAGGCTGCCTGCTGACCATAAATTCAGGAGTCTCCACGACCCTCTCAGGTTCAATAATTTGCTAGAAATGACCCAAAGAATTCAGACGGCACTATGCTTAAGATTCTAGCTTTATTACAAAGGAAACACATAAGGCAAAGTCTCAGGATCCCATAAGCAGTCTGCATGAGCTTTCCCTGTGAATCAGGGTACATTACCCTCCCAACACATCCATGTGCTCACAACCAACCTCACCCCCCACAAGCTTCACTACCAAGTTTTTACAGAAGCCCCATCACACAGCCACACTTGGTTAAATCATTAGCCGCATGATTGAGCTTTATCTCCCAACTCCCCTCCCCCTGAAAGCAGACCGGCCTAAAGTTCCAACCTTCTCATCAGGTCCTGGTCTTTCTAGTGACCAGCCCCCATCCTGAAGCTCTCTAGAGGCCCACCAAGAAGCACAACATCAGCACAACAAAGACGTGTCTAAAACTCCAGGAATTCCAAGGGTTTTAGAGGATTCATGCCAAGAAGGCCCCCACACTGTGACAGAGCTGGTTCAGCTGAGACCGGTAACACCAGCATCTCATTCGGGCACTGGTTCCAGTCCTGGCTGCTCTGCTTCCCATCCAGCTCCCTGCCGACGGCCTGGGAAAAGCAGAAGATGGCCCAAGTAGTTGGGCCCCTGCCAGCTACATGGGAGACCTAACAGCTCCTGGCTCCTGGCTTTGGCCTGGCCCAGCCCTGGCTACTGCAGCCATCTGGGGAGTATACCAGTGGAGGGAAGAGATCTCTCTCTCTCTCCCTCTCTCCCCACCTCTCCCTCTGACTCAGATAAATAAAAAATTAATCTTAAAAAAAAAAAGAAGATCCATGCCAAGAATCTGAGACAAAGACCAGATAACCACACTAATGTAAGGTTTTAATAAAGGGGAACTATGTATGTGGGTGGGGAGAGAGGGCATTTACAGGAACTCTCTGTACTTTTTCTTTAAAGATTTATTTATTTTGAAAGTCACAGCTATAGAAATGGAGGGAGAGAGGAAAGAAGGGAGAGAGGGAGGAAGGGGGGGAGAGGGTTCTTCCATCCACCAATTCATTCCCCAAGGGGCCACAACAGCCAGGGCAAAGACAAGCCAAAACCAGGAGCTTCATCTGGGTTTTCCACATGGGTGGGAGGGCTGCAAACACTCGGGCCTCCTGCTGCTGCTTTTTCCAGGCATTAGCAGGGAGCTGAATGGGAAGTGGAGCGGCTGGACATGAACCAGTGCCCATATGGGATGCCAGAGTCACAGGCAACACCTACGTAAGTTGGCCCCACTCTCTGTACTTTCTGCTAAGTTTTTTAAAAACAAAACAAGTTCTTTTTACAAAAAGTCTGTTTTTTAAATAATTTTTTAAAGATTTATTTTAGCAGAAAGGCAGAATTATAAAGAAAAAGAGGCAGAGACAAAGAGATTGATCTTCCATCTACCAGTTCACTCTTCAAACAGCTATAATGGCTGGGGTTGGGCCAGGTGAAGCCAGGAGACAGGAACTACATTCGGATGCATTAGCAGGGAGCTGGATCAGAAGTGGAGCAGCCAAGACTTAACCGACACTCACATGGGCTGGTGTCTCAGGCAGCAGCTTATTAACCCACCGTGTCACAACATGTGTCCCCTAAAATCTATTCATTAAAACATAATTCTATTATAATACCTCAAAATGGTTACTTAGACTAAGTCACAAGTCATTAGGGGTTTTATTAATCCTCATATTTTCTTAGTCCACAGTCTGTATGGCACAAAGCAGTCATTTCATAAACAATTACTGAGTGACTGGTTGAAAGACAATAGAATGAATGTCTCTTGACAATTCAGATAGCTTAATTTCTTTTATTGTGATTGAAACACACACACACACATACACACACACACAGTATAACATTTGGCTGTTAGGTGTAATGATTAAGACACTGCCCACATCAGATTTCCTGTGTTCGAGTTCTGGCTCTGTTCCCAATTCCAGCTTCCTGCTAGCGCAGACCCTGTGAGACAGCAGGTGATGGCTCAAGTAAATGGGACTCTGCCACCCACTAGGGATGCCTGGATTGAGTTCTGCTACTGGCTTTGGCTTGGTCCAGTCCCAGCTGTTGCAGGCATTTGGGGAGTGAACCACTGAATGAAAGATCTTTCTCTCTCTGACTTTAAAATAAAATTTTAAGGGGTCAGCACTGTGGTGCAGTGGGTTAAGCCTCCACTTTTGATGCCAGCACCGCATATCAGAGCATGCATGGCTTTGAGTCCAGGCTGCTCCACTTCCAATCCAGCTCCCCATCCATGGGCCTGGGAAGGCAGCAGACAACGGTTCAAGTACCTGGGCCCCTGCCACGCATGGACACAGTTCTAGGCTCCTGGCTTGGTCAGGATGGCCATTTTGAGAAAGAATCAGCAGATGGAAAATCTCTAACTCTGCCCTCCAAGTAAATAAATCTTTAAAAACCAATTTTTAAATCTTACAAAGCATAACATAAAATCTGCCATTTTAACCACATTTAGGTATACAGTTCAGTAGTGAGTGTTAACTATATTCACTTGTGAAATTATTCCCAGGACTTTCTTACCACACTTAGCTGGAACTCTATATCCATTAAGCAAAAATTCCCATTCTCCCCTTTCCCTCAACAACTACCATCTCACTCTGTTTATTTTGTGAATTTAACTATTTTAGATACTTTAAATAAGTGGGCCCACAGTTTATGTCTCTTGTGACTGATTTATTTCACTTAGCATAACGTCCTCAAGGTTCACCTGTGTGGCAACACATGACAGGGTTGCTTTCCTTTTCAAGGTTAAATAGTATTCCATTGCATATTCATACGGTCAATACATTTGCTGATGGACACCGGGGCTGCTCCCACCTCTGAGCATGGCTATTATTTTTGAGGCCGTGGTGTCAATGTTTGCAGAGTGGACGCTTAGTCAAATGGCAGCTGTACTTTTTTACTTTCCAGAAGAACAGCCACACTGTTCCCCACAGCAGCCACACCATTTTGCATTTCTATCAACGATGCACAAGGTTCCAGTTTCTGCACTAGCTTGCCGATCCTTCTTGTTGTTACATTGTTTAGTAACAGCCATCCGGATGGGGCAAAGTGGTAGCACCTTGTTACTGTTGTTTAATCTGAGAGGCAGAGACAGAGAGCTCCAAATGTTGGTTCACTCCTCAAACCCCGGCAAAGGCTGGGGCTGGGGTAGGCCAGATTGAAGCCAGGAGCCCAGAACTTAAACCAGGTCTCCCACATGAGTGGAAGCAACCCTACTACCTGAGCCATCATGGCTGCCTCCCAGGGTCTACACTGACAGAAAGCTGTAGTCAGAAGCCAGAGCCAGGTTTTGAACCCAGGCACTCTGATATAGGATGTGGGTGTCTTAACTGGCATCTTAGCTAAAGGGCCTATCCCCTCACAATGGTTTTGACTTGCATTTCCCTAACGCTTAGCGATATTAATAATCTCTACATGTGCTTACATCCATTTGTGCATTTAGAGAAACACTTATTGAAATCCTTTGACTACTTTTTGAGGGTTTTTTTTTTTTTTTGCTATTGTTGAGTGGTTGAAGTTCTTTATATATTCTAAATATCAATCCCACATTAGATATGATTTGCAAGTATTTTCTCCATTCTAAAAGTTGCCTCTTCACTCTGCTGTTAATGTTCTGTGACTCCCAAAAGTGTTTAATTGCACTGAAGTCCAATTTATCTACTTTTCTTTTCTCACCTGTGCTTTAGGTGTCAAATCCAAAACATCATCGCCAAATCTAACTCCTTGAGTCTTTTCACCTTGCATACTTCTAAGAGTTTTGTCTCGTATATTTAGGTCCATGGTCCACATTAAGTTATCTTTTCAAAACTGTGCAACTTAAGGGTTCAACTTGTATTTTTTTATCATGGGTATCTACTTTTCCTAATACCGTTTGCTGAAAACGATCTTGTCACCCTTGTGAAAAACCATTTCATCATTTTCTGAGGGTATACTTCTGATCTCTCAATTCTAGTATGTCTGTGTTGATGCCAGTATCATAACAGTTCTCAAAGAGCCCACAAAAAATGTATCATGAAAAACAGTGCATTGATTTCAAATTGTATTCACAAAAATAAACATATTTGTTAATTGAGATCCCATAAACCTTCTGAAGTGGCAGAGTGACAGTGGGGCATTATTTCCCCAAGTGCCTACACAACAGCTATACCAGGACCAAGCTGAAGCCAGGAGCCAGCAGTTCAATCCAGGCCTCCCAGGTGGGTGGCAAGGGCTCAACTACTGGGGTCATATCTGCTTCTTTCCAGGGTGCATATTCACAGGAAGATGGAATTGGGAGCAGAGCCAGGCACTAAGAGGCGGGCATCCCAAGTGGCATCTTAATTACCAGACCAAATGCTGCCTCTGAAGAATACGCTCATGTGCCCATCACTCTAGCTTTGTCGTGAGTTCTGAAATCAGGAAGTGTAGAATCTCTAGTTTTATTCTTTTTCTTTTTTTTTTTCTTATTTTTATTTTTTGACAGGCAGAGTTAGAGAGAGAGAGAGACAGACAGACAGACAGAGAGACAGAGAGACAGAGAGAAAGGTCTTCCTTTTCCGTTGGTTCACTACCCAAATGGCTGCTACAGCCTGTGCTGCGCCGATACAAAGCCAGGAGCCAGGTGCTTCCTCCTGGTCTCCCATGTGGGGACAGGGCCCAAGGACCTGGGCCATCCTCCACTGCCTTCCCAGGCCACAGCAGAGAGCTGGACTGAAGAGGAGCAACTGGGACAGAACCGGCACCCCAACCGGGATTAGAACCCAGAGTGCCGGCGCCGCAGGTGGAAGATTAGCCTAGAGAGCCGTGGCGCCGGGCTAGTTTTGTTCTTTTTCAAGATTGTTTTAATGACTTGGAGTGCCTTCAAGTTACACATGAATTTTAGGATAAATGTTTCTTTCCCGAAAAAAAAAAAGTTACTGGAATTTTGACTGGGTGGCACTAAATCTGTAAACTCCTTTGGGCAGTACTGGCATCTTAAAAATGTTTTATATCTTTCAATTCATGAACATGGGCCGTGTTTCTATTTATTTAGGTCTTCTTTAATTTCTTTTGGTGTTTCTGCTGCTCGGTCTTCAGGTGCTCTACTTGTTAAGAGAAACTTATCTGGTAACAAACTATGCAAGTGATTCCCAAAAGTATTAGTGGGCTTTGATTAAATTTAATAAAAAAATGTTGTATTCTCTTTGATGAAACTATTTTCCTATTTTCATTTTTGGGTTTTCATTGTTGGTATACAGAAATTGTGGGGAGCAACCCGGACTAGACTGTTACTGGAATTAAGACTTATTCTATACATCTGCTCTCCCACAATATGGCGCTGAGAAGGGAGAAACAGCTTCTACGCAGCTGCCTCCAGTTCAACCAATAAACTGTAGGACCTGCTCCTGATTGGAGGAGAGCAGCGTACTCGGCTTGTGGGTAGCGGAGTTGGGATTGGTGGAAGAGGACTATAAAGGAGGAGAGAGACAACATGCACGAGGAACATCTAAGAGGAACATCTATCTGAAGGAACACCTGTGCAGCCCCCGAGAGAGCCGGCCGGCGGTGTGCCGCTCCCCCGCGGAAGTGGGGAAAGTGGCAGGGGGAACCGCCCTTCCACGGAGGTGGAAGGGTCGGTAGCCAACCCGGGAAGAACCAGCAGCAAACCCGGGGAGGGCCGAGCAGACAAAAGAACAGTGCAGGGTCCTGTGTCGTTCCTCCACGAAGACGGGGAGCGACAAGAAATAGAACTGATTTTTGTGTGTTGGTTTTATATCCAGAAACACTGTTAAATTTATTCTGAAAATTACTTTAGGGTTTTCTACATAGGAAGTCACATCATCTTTAAACAGATAACTTCTTCCTTTCCAGTTTTGATACCTTTTGATTGTTCTGGCAAGTACTTCCAATATTATGTTGAATAGAAGTGATAAGAATGGCAGTCCTTGCTTTGTTCCTGATCGTAGACTACAATCTTACAATTTTCCACCACAGAGTACAAGATCAGCTGTGGGCTCTTAATAAGACCCTTATTGCGTGGGAGTACACTCCTCCTATCTCCAGTCTGTCACGTTCTGCTTTTATTTTTTCATATAATCCTAAAAGGGTGTCGAATCTTGTCAGACGCTTTTTCTGCATCAATTGAGATGATCGTGTGGTTTTGGTCCTTTATTTGACAACCGGATAGCTTTTCATTAAAAAACAAGTTAATGCCCTCATTTCCCATGGAGCCTCTCTTATTTTTGTAACTAAACATTTAAAGCAGTGATTAATGACACAAACTCTTTGCATGTCATGAAAGGTCAGAAATCCCAACAGGATGAAAACCATGGAGCCTTTGTCAGAAGGCAAACTCAAAGGGAGTACATATCATAAGTAGCTCACACTTGCCCAAAACAATCAAGGCAGACCAACACCACATTTGATAGTATCCAGGCTTATGTCAACACACAACCCAGAACCAGCACACTGTTAATACTGAAATCCATTTTTTAACATCTGCAAGTACACACTGATTATGGAAACTAACGATGGTTACAGTCTCCCAAGATCAAAAGGAATCTGTACGACTGAATTAACAGCTGGGGGAATGAAATGGAAGAGAAATCAAGCAGCATTCACTCAAAACTGCCTACCCTTTTCCATTGAGTTAATCAAAGAAGCAAGGGCTCAATGACTATAAACCAAAGCCCTGAGGGTCAAAATTATACTTAAAGAATTTGTCATTTTCCTCTCCAATACTAATAAATAAGTCATGTAATCTACCTTTTTGGCATAATAAAGTCATCTCAATAGAACTGAAAGTGCCAGGGTTTCAATGACATCTCTTCTGAAAACAAACATTGCTGCCGTGACTCGGAATTCAAATTGCAGGAGCAGGTCATTATTCTGTTCTATTCTGTTGACATATTTGAACTCATTTTATAAACCTAGAATTTGTTTCTGTTCTGTAATCTCAGTAAAAAATGTTTATAAGAGGGCATTTTCATTTTGCTAGGCTGACAGTGACAGCTCCTTGGGGGGAGAGGCCAACTCAAGCAAGACTGAAGCAGCTGTTAAGGAGCCAATTTTCCTACCTGTTAATTGCTTTTGTGACTAGGCTGCACCCGCTCAGACATCCACCTGGCAAGCAGCAGACAGATCGAAACAGTCACATCTCAGGAGTTTCAGAGTTAGAATGTTTTCCCCTTACTTGGAAAGAATTTGATGAGGGAATGGAACAGCGAAGAAAGAGAAAAACATCAGAAGTACACAAACAGCAGTGGGGATTGAGCCTACTGGTTAAGATACTCCTGTGTCACATCCGCGTGTCTGTTTGGTTCCTGGCCCTGGCTCCTTAATCCAGCTTCCTGCTAATGCAGACCCTGGCAGACAGTGGTAATGGCTCAAGTAATTGGGTTCTTGTCACCTACATGGGAGACGTGGGCTGCATTCCAGGTTTCTGGCTGTGCCCCCCCCCCCCAGCTGTGGTGGGCATCTGAGGAGTGAACAATTGCATGGGAGCTCTGTCTCTCTCTCTCTTCCTCTCATTTTCTCTCTTTGCCTCTGTCTCTCTGCCTCTCAAATACATTTTTGTTAAAGATTTATTTATTTATTGGAAATCAGAGTTCTGGGGGCAGGGAGGGAGAGAATCTTCCATCTGCTAGTTCACTTCACAGCTGGGCTGGGCCAAGTGGAAGCCAGGGACCAGGAGCTTCATCCAAGTCTCCCACGTGGATGGCAGAGCCCCAAATACTTGGGCCATCTTCTGCTACTTTTCCCAGGCCATGAGCAGGGAGCTCAATGGGAAGTGGAGCAGCTGGGACATGAAGAGGATCCCATATAGGATGCCAGTGTCACAGGTGGTAGGTTTTACCAGCTATACCACAATGCCAGTCCCTCAAAGAAATTTTTAAAAAAATTCAGGATCCAATAGTGAGCTAAGCCTCTGCCTGTGGCACCAGCATCCCATATGGGATCATGGGTTTATGTCTCAGCTGCTGTACTTCCAATCCAGCTCTCTGCTATCACCTGGGAAAGCAGAGGAAGATGCCAAAGTGTTTGGGCCTCTGCACCTGCATGGGAGACCTGGAGGAAGCTCCTAGCTCCTGGCTTTGGACTGGTGCAGCACTAGCTGTTGCAGCCATTTGAGGTGTGAACCAGCAGGTGGAAGACCTTTCTCTCTGTCTCTATCTCTCTGTAACTCTGCCTCTTAAATAAATAAATTAAAAAAAAAAAATGTTAAGCACACAATTATACCCTCCTAACTCCATCCACACAAAATGGAAAAGAGTAAAAAGATACCTTTGTAGATAGCCAGTAGCAAAAGCATCCATTCATTTATTCATACAACAAATATTTACTGGAAGATCTACCGCAGCAGATACTATTCTAGGTACTGGGAAATACAGTACTACACAGGACAAATGTCTTCTGTCCCCATCAAGGGAGATGAATAAGAAAAAGATATCAGTTAGTGATTAGGTGCTAAGAAGAAAACAAAACACAGGCAAGTAATGAGCACAAGCTGGGGGAGCATTCATTTATAGTGAGCTGTCGAGGGAATCTTTTCAAAAAAGGAACATTTAAGCTGTGACTTTAATGACAAGGAAAACCAGCAAACCAGCAGGCTGGGGTAAGACCACTGCCCACAGAGAGACAAGCAGTGGAAGACCCTGAAGCTGGAATATCCGTGGCGTAATTGCACAGAAGAAAAGAAGGCCAATGGAGGTGGAATTTTGAGAACATGGTTAAGAACAGGAGCAGGTAAGATCTGAAAGTGCCCTGGCCATTTCAAAGCCATCAGTTGGGAAGATAAAAATAAAACTATGACCAATGAGCTCTTCACAGGAACTCACTTTTAGATGAGTAATGACCACCAGGAAACTTGAACAGAAGCAAAGGGAAATCTGAGTTCAGAAAGGCCACAAGGGCAGAGGTTTCTGAATCAGAAGGCAGCAGCATCAGAGCCCTGGCTGGATCACTGCTGTCAGTCACCCAAAGCAAGCGTGTTCCAAGCGAGCTCAGTATCTAGGGCAGGTGTGCGGGGTGAGGGATCCCCGAGCGTGCAGGGGGAGATGCTAAAGCACAGCACTCGGAAGGGAACTCTTGACAGATTAGATGTTTCTGGATGTGCTCAACCTACACATCAGAGTCCAGAGATGTTTTTTAAGTTTAATGTAAATAGATACCATAAACACTTTCCTAAAACATTAACTTTCAGAAATTACAGAAAACTTTTATATATTTAACACCTTCTCTAGAACTACAAAATAAATTAGAATCTTTTAAAATGAAACAAATAAGACACAGATCATCCATTTTCCTTTTATGGCAAGCACAAAACAGTTTGAAGTTTGCAACACCTATGTCATTAAATGCTACATTTAAAAAATAAACTATAACTATTAAAAAGCAATTAGCTCATCTTATTTGAAGAACAAACAACATTTTCAGTACTTAAATATTTCTAAACATGTAGCACATATAACATAATGTTAGTATGACATTCTGCAATGGCACTATGTTAAAATTTCCAAACTGGGGGCTGGCATTGTGGCGCAACAGGTTAAAGCCCTGGCCTGAAGTGCCAGCATCCCATATGGGCACCGGTTCTAGTCCCGGCTGCTCCTCTTATGATCCAGCTCTCTGCAATGGCCTGGGAAAGCAGAAGACGGCTCAAGTCCTTGGGCCCCTGCACCCACGCGGGAAACCCTGAAGAAGCTCCTGGCTCCTGGCTTCGGATTGGCACAGCTCCGGCCATTGCAGCCATCTGGAGAGCAAACCAGCAGATGGAAGAATTCTCCCTCTGTCTCTACCTCCCTCTGTAACTCTATCTTTCAAATAAATAAACCCTACTGAAAATTGATCCCTGTTAAAAATAAGAGTGGGAATAAGAGAGGGAGGAGGTATACAGTTCGGCACACAATCCCTCAAACTTACCCCTAAGAGTAAAGCTAAAATCTTGCCATGGGACTCCAAATCCCATTAAGTTGGCAGGTACCAATAACACCTTACTAGTTAAAGTGATCAGTTTAAGTTCATAACTGATCATAAAGATAGGATTAAGTGTCACAGGGATCACATAAATAAGCCCAGTGTCTGCTAATAATAATTGATAGAATTTAAAAGGAGGGAACAATGCAACATGAGAAGCGGGATATACAGCAGGCTCATAGAATGGCAAATGCCCTAAACAGCACTCTGGCCTCAGAATCAACCCTTAAGGCACTTGGATCTGGCTAAAAAGCCCATGAGAGTACCTCAGGCATGGAAAACCAAGACACTGTGGCAAAAAATGACCTAAATGAAAGATCTCTGTGAGTGAGATCTCAATAGAAGGAATGAGCCATCAAAGAAGGAGGTACCTTTCTCTGAAGGGAGGAGAGAACTTCAACTTTGATTATGGCCTTGTCTAAATAAGGTCGGAGTTTGTGGACTCAAGAGGCTTCCATACATGGCCTTGGCAGCTCATAACAAGAGCCTGGAGTGATTACTGACATCATAAATAAGACTGTGAATTGTTAAATCAACAACAGGAGTCATGGTGCAGCTACTCCCCATGTAGGACCTCTGTCCTTAATGTGTTGTATTATAAGAATTAATGGTAAAACTAATATTCAAACAGTACTTTATACTTTGTGTGTCTGTGTGGGTGCAAACTGTTGAAATCTTTACTTAGGAGTTGATCTTCTGTACATAAAGATAATTAAAAATGAATCTTAATCAAGAATGGGATGGGAGACAGAGTAGGAGGTGGGATGGTTTATAGGTGGGAGGGTGGTTATGGGGGGAAGAACCACTATAATCCAGAAGTTGTACTTTTGAAATTTATATTTGTTAAATAAAAGTTTTCTATTAAAAAATGAAATAAATCTTTTTAAAAAAGCAAAAAAAAATTTCCCAAACTATGCTTACTGCTACCAAATATATGTATATTCTTCTATAATAACATCTTGGTAAGGCACCAACTGTTCATTTTGGGAAGAAAACAAAGGGAAAATAATGGAGATTAGAGCTGCTTTAGCTGAGGTATGTGGCGACGTGTCTTCACTCAAGCCACATGCTTGTTAACAAATGAACATGGGCCTCGGAGACCTCCCTTGAGCGCCAATGAGCTCGCAGGCTCGCTGAGCCTCAGGCCTTCTCATCAGTAAATGAGGCTTGTACACTGTCCCTACAAGACTGCTCGGAAAATTAAATGAGATAAGATAAATGAAGACGAATGAAACGCTGTGTTACGTGGTCACCACAGTGTTAGCAAGGTAATGAATGCAACGGGACAGCAGAGGAGAAAAAGGAAAGATAATCAACTGTAACTTATGTAAATAGCACTCCTCAAGTCAAACAGGCTGGCCAACTGCCTTCGTTTTACCTGGAAAGGAACCCAGCTCCAAAAGTTTAAGGGATCGGCCCAGAGATACAATGCTGGCACAACGCAGCTAAAATCGTGCTTCAATCCTAAATCTGCAGAGCACTTTCATGTAAGATCCCGCTGATGTTCCCAATAAGATGGTCAGTTTGCCTCTCAGGAAAACGCACAGCACTGAAGTCAGCCAGTTTGACTGGGACGGGACACCGAGTCCTGTGTCTCCCCGTCACCACGTGACTAACACAGAGGACAGCCCTTCCCAAGCTGTCGTCCCTGCACTCACCCTGTACAGACACGAATGCTCCCATGCTGAGTCACTCAGCGTCTCAGCATAAAGACACCCATCATATGAGGACGTGAAGTCTCCGCAGACAAGATTTTTGACCTGTTTCCCAAACTCAAACCTCAAACGATACTGTCCTGCTACAAGTGAGCGAGATTACTGTGACTCTGTTCCAGCAGGAGAGCTGGGTTAGTGAGGCGCTGAATGTTTTATCACACGCAATCAAGCCAGCTATTGTTTGTGTCATTAATGACTGGCAGTCACACACTTAAACATTGCTTAATCAGCCCTTCCTTCCTTTCACACAGGGTTGTCAAGCCACCCTTCTGTAAACAGGTCACTCAGTTCTTGTAGCTGAGTCAAGATGACTCACTTTCATGTAATAATTATGCTACAAACACTGCATTACTGCACAGCTGAAGGGACAGACAGGCCCGGAAACAGTGAAAAAAAAAAAGAAATTGGGGCATACTATGTTGATTCTCCACCTGCGGCGCCGGCATCCCATATGGGCGCCAGTTCTAGTCCCGGTTGCTCCTCTTCCAGTCCCGCTCTCTGCTGTGGCCCGGGAGGGAAGTGGAGGATGGCCCAAGTGCTTGGGCCCCTGCACTCACATGGGAGACCAGGAGGAAGCACCTGGCTCCTGGCTTCGGATCGGTGCAGCACCGGCCGTAGCGGCCATTTGGGGAGTGAACCAAAGGAAGGAAGACCTTTCTCTCTGTTTCTCCCTCTCACTGTCTGTAACTCTACCTGTCAAATAAATAAATAAAATCTTTAAAAAAAAAAAAAAAAAAAGGAATCAGGTGCAGATGAGCCAAAGAGCAACAAAGCCTCTAAGCAACAGTCCCATTCTACAACACGAGTGCCTGAACGCCGCTGAGCGAGGCTGTGAGGCGGGCAAGGGTCCACGGCCGGGCAACAGAGGTGGACGTCAGGTAAGGATGAGAAGGCAAGCAGTGATCAGGATCTTCGAGAGGCCACGCCAGAGTTTGAACTTAATCTCAGGGAAAGTGTGAAGGGCTGAAGGATTCTGAGCAGACTTGGTAATGACTGGCAGAGTTCCCGAGAACTCTTCCCGGCCAAACAGCACACAGACTGGTAAGGACGAGGCCTGGTGGCAACGGAGTCTGGCAGACTTACTTAACATCATGAGCACCCTCGGATCAAGGCAACAGACCTCGGCCCTCCCGGGGCCACACAGGGAGCAGTGGGGAGGGCCATGGCAGGGCCTGCTGAATCTCACCTCCACGGGCGACTTTCCACCTGACCGGAACCCAAGGACTCCTCGCTCACAGGGCCTCGAGCCCACTTCCAGGATAGGTCCTTCCACAGGTCTGTACACCGCTGGGCCTGAAGGGAGACACATACACAGTTTTGAACTGAGAATCAGCAATTTCCTGCCGTACTCATGTATAATGGAATGTTTCCGTCTAAAACGCAAAGCTTGTGACAACTAATACTGACCTGAAATTTAAAAATGCTTTTAATCTTCCAAGAAGACCTGAAATAATTCTTTGACAGCCGAAAGATATTTTTCATGTGAGACAGATTTTTAGAAATCAGGATCAACCTTAGAAAGGCAAAGCAATTTGAAGACACAAAGGCCAACCAGCTGTTGAGTAATGCGTGGTTGAAAACACCAACAAGTCGTTCAGGGAAGGCCCAGACTAAAGACAGGCAGCTGTCACGTAAAAATGGGCTGAACTGCACCATGCTGCTCACAGGAGACAGAGATGCACACTAAACAGATTCAGAACAGACAGACTCTGGAGCAAGACTGCTGGCTGAAGACAAAGAAAACTCCAGGTCCTCTGAGGGCAGCGTCCACCCAGCTGTGGGCAGCAGCAGCACCCACCCAAGTTGCCATGGAAAGAAGCCCCTCTGCTGGACAGTGTTTTGTGGCAGGCAGAGGCCACTGGACACGCGGACAAAAGCCAGGAGCTCCACAAACCTGAATGGGAAAATGAATTACTCCTCTTTCTCCAACCTCTAAATCACTATGGTTATTAGGCCTGTCATTATAACTCGCTTTGCATTGTTAAAGAAGCACATATTGCTTTATCAATTAGATTAAGAATATTTGAATATACTTTGCTCCCTTTGTAATGCTATGCGGTTTACTCTGTCCATCCCGGGCAGAAGCTCCCATCTCACATGGCCTTCTCTGACGTGAGTTTGCCACCGAGTGATTCCCAGGGCTGGGTGCGGAAGAGCTCTGCAGATTCTGGGAGCAGCTTTGGAGCAGTTTGTTGTACAGCAAGAGTTGCCAGAACAGAACCTGGTGCGTGAAACTAGGGTGCTAATATAACAAAACTGAAAACACAAGCCTGGGTGGTGGGCCTAAGGATCTCACCAGCAAAGCCTGGGAGCCTCGTGCAGAGAACTGGGAAGGCCCCAAAGGAGGGTGAAAGGTCATCAGCAGCTGGAAGAGAGAGGTTCGATGTGAAGTGGTGGAAACTCTAACAAAACTGTGCACCGCGGGGAGACTGAAAACAGGAAATGCTGGTAAGGAACGGTTGCTTCTGTGGGGAGCAACTGGGAGCAACTCGGACTAGACTAAGTTACTGGAATTAAGACTTATTCTATGCATCTGCTCTCCCACAATATGGCGCTGGGAGAGGAGGAAACAGCTTCTACACAGCTGCCTCCAGTTCAACCAGTAACCTGCAGGAGCTGATCCTGCTCCTGATTGGAGGAGAGCAGCGTGCTCGGCATGTGGGTAGCAGAGTTGGGATTGGTGGAAGAGGACTATAAAGGAGGAGAGAGACAACATGCACCAGGAACATCTATCTGAAGGAACACCTGTGCAGCCCCCGAGAGAGCCGGCCGGCGGTGTGCCGCTCCCCCGCGGAAGTGGGGAAAGTGGCAGGGGGAACCGCCCTTCCACGGAGGTGGAAGGGTCGGTAGCCAACCCGGGAAGGACCAGCAGCAAACCCGGGGAGGGCCGAGCAGACAAAAGAACAGCGCAGGGTCCTGTGTCGTTCCTCCACGAAGAGAGGGCGCGACATAATGGTGCCGTGACTCGGATATGAAGCCTAGGCAGGGACCTGTGTCGTTCCTCCACGAAGAGGGGGAGCAACAGCTTCTAGCTAGGCAATCCCCCAGCTGCACATCCAGAGCGTCAGCTGATCCCTCTGACACGTGCACTGTGAGGTGCACACAGAGACGGCTGCGGGAGAGGGTGCGCATTTTCAAGCAGAATCAGGTAGAAATGCAAAGGAGCCAGCAAACGCTGAGCTCAAAACTAGAACTGTTTCTCAGCCACAACCTCTCCCAGCAGAGAATGCTCAAAGCAAGAAAGAGCTAGGGTTTTCCACCAAAAGAGTCTAGGGTTTTCCACCATGGCGAACAGCAGGGAACGCACCGCTCTAGTCTATGGGAAGACAGTGTTAGAAAGAAGTGGAAAGAAGGCAGTCTCGGGGAAGAGTTAGGAAGAAAACAGCAGAGGAAACTGCACGCAAATCAGAGGGACACAGTGGACCCCCGTGGAGGGCGTACATGTACAACTCAGGACCCCGCAGCCCAGAGCCTCAGCACCAGTATGGAATGAAGTGAGACCAGACTGCAGCAGCCCAAGTCACTGGCGATACAGCGGTGGGAGGAGCCTGGTGGGAGTCTGGCTGGACCCTGTGGGGGACAGTGTACTCGCCAACCTAGAGAGAAAAAACGGGGTCTGGCTGAACCCTGTGGGGGACAGTGTACTCGCCAACCTAGAGAGAAAAAACGGGGGGCGGGTGTTTCTCTTTCCCCAACCACCTAGCCCAGCTCCTGTAACTAGCTGAGAGCAGGTGGGTGCCATTTTGGACATACGTGACACCTGCATAAGCTCATGTCCACGTGCCCAGCAACCAGACAAGTGAAGACGCCTGAGTCTGGCTGGGAGAACCGACAGAGGGCTGGGAGCCTGTGACTGCGGGAGCCCTCTGTGTTGGTACTGTGAAAAAACCGTGGCTGCGTGGGAAGGTGCAGAGTGTGCCTGGGACATTGGGCAGTCACTGTGGGCGGCTCCACACACTTGAGGCTTCCTGATTCCCTGGTGAGGGTCACTGCTGCAGGATCTATGTTCACACCATGGATTGCACGGATCCTTTGTGTGGTTCCTGTGATGGCGTGGATGAAAACTGTACTCACTGGGGCTAGCACTCAGGCATTGATCTCCTTTGAGGAGAGGAGGTAAGCGTCAGAATATGCCAACAGGACAGAACAAACCTCCCCTCTGATTATAAAAAAAAAAAAAGAGAGAGAGAGAGATTTACCACGCCCAACTTTGGGGTCACCTTGGACACTCCCCTCACCCAGCACCAAGAACTGAAGAGAGCTCCATGGCTACATGCCTCTGGGTATTCACTGAAAGAGCAGTCACTCCACTAAGCCACAGAGGCATAGTTCAAAGCAAAAGCAACCACAGGGAAAGAAAAAAATGAACAAGTATCACCAAAAATGTCTAATAAGAAACTCAGCAATTCACAAAACAAGAATAAGGAAGACAACATGACATCCTGAAAAGAACACACTTCAATACTAGAATGTGAAGATGAAGAGACTGACAAAATGCCAGAAATGAATTTAAAAAACTGATCATAGGGTTGCTTAGAAGTAATCAGAAGCAAATTCATGAACTAAAGAAATCCGTACAAGACATGAATGGAAATTTTTCCCATGAAACTGAGATCTTAAAGAGACACTAAAAAAATTGGAAATGAAGAATTCAATAGAGCAAATAAAAAATATGGTGGAAAGTATTAAGAACAGATTTGATATGGCAGAAGAAAGAATAGCCAAGTTAGAAGACAAATCTCAGGAAATTTTACAGTTAGACCAAAAAAATGGAAAAAAAATTAGAAAACTAAAAAACAGTGTTGATGATTTATGGGATACTATCAAAAGACCCAACTTATGGGTCTTAGGAGTTCCTGAAGGCATGGAAAGAATGGGTTAGAAAGTCTTTTTAGGCCGGCGCCGCGGCTCACTAGGCTAATCCTCCGCCTAGCGGCGCCGGCACACCGGGTTCTAGTCCCGGTTGGGGCGCTGGATTCTGTCCCGGTTGCCCCTCTTCCAGGCCAGCTCTCTGCTGTGGCCAGGGAGTGCAGTGGAGGATGGCCCAGGTGCTTGGGCCCTGCACCCCATGGGAGACCAGGAAAAGCACCTGGCTCCTGGCTCCTGCCATCGGATCAGCGCGGTGCGCCGGCCGCAGCGCGCCGGCCGCGGCGGCCATTGGAGGGTGAACCAACGGCAAAGGAAGACCTTTCTCTCTGTCTCTCTCTCTCACTGTCCACTCTGCCTGTCAAAAAAAAAATAATAAAATAAAATAAAATAGAAAGTCTTTTTAATGAAATAATTACAGAGTTTGGCAAAGCAGCAGGACATAAAATCAACACACAAAAATTAATACCCTTTTTCTACACAGACAATGCAATAGGTGAGAAAGACCTTTTAAGATTAATCCTATTCACAACAGCTACAAAGGAAATCAATATCTTGGAATAAATTTAACCAAGGATGTCAAAGGTCTCTACAATGATAATTACAAAACATTAAAAAAAGAAATAGAAGACACAAAAAAATGGAAAAATCTTCCATGTTCATGGATTGGAAGAATCGATATCATCAAAATGTCCATTCTTCGAAAAGCAATTTACAGATACAATGCAATACCAATTAAAATACCAAGGATATTCTTCTCAGATACAGAAAAAATGATGCTGAAATTCATATGAAAACACAAGAGATCTTGAATAGCTAAAGAAATCTTATACAACAAAACAAAGCCAGAGGCATCATAATCCCAGAGTTCAAGACATACTACAGGGCAGTTATAATCAAAACAGCCTGGTACTGATACAAAAACAGATGGAAAGACCATTGGAACAGAACAGAAATGCCAGAAATCAACCCACACATCTATAACCTATTTATTTTTGACAAAGGAGCTAAAATCAACCCCTGGAGCAAGCACAGTCTCTTCAACAAATGATGCTGGGAAAACTGGCTCTCCACATGCAGAAGTATGAAGCAAGACCCCTATCTTACAGTTTACACAGAAATCCACTCAAAATGGATTAAAGACCTAGATCTATGACTCAATACCATAAATTATTAGAGAACATTGGAGAAACCCTGCAAGACATTGGCATAGGCAAATAGTTCTTGGAAAAGATCCCAGAGACACAGGCAATCAAAGCCATAATTGACAAATGTGATTACACAGAATTGAGAAGTTTCTGTACTGCAAAAGAAACAGTCAGGAGAGTGAAGAGGCAACTGACGGAATAGAAGAAATTATTTGCAAACTATGAAACTGATAAAGGATTAATAATCAGAACTATAAAGAGATCAAGAAACTCAACAACAACAAAGCAAACAACCCACAAGGGACTTAAACAGACATTTTTCAAAACAGGAAATCCAAATGGCCAACAGACACACAAACAAAACGCTCAGGATCACTAGCCGTCAGAGAAATCCAAGTCAAAACCACAGTGAGGTTTCACCTCACCCCAGTTAGAATGGCTTTCACGCAGAAATCTACAAACAACAAATGCTGGTGAGTATGTGGGATAAAAGGTATCCTAATCCACTGTTGGTGGGAATGTAAACCAGCACAGCCACCGTGGAAGATGTATGGAGATACCTCAGAAATCTGAATACAGACCTACCAAAGGACCCAGCCAGCTCACTCCTTGGAATTTACCCAAGGGAAGTGAAATCAGCATATGAAAAAGTTATCTGTACCCTCATGTTTATTGCAGCTCAATTCACAGTAGCTAAGACAGGGAATCAACCTAAATGTCCATCAACTGAAGACTAAAGAAATTATGGGATATGTACACCATAGAATACTACACAGTGGTAAAAAAAAAAAAGAAAGAAACCCTGTCATTTGCAACAAAATGGATGAAATTGGAAAACATCATACTTGGTGAAATAAGCCTGTCCTAAGAGGACTAATACCATATGTTCTTCTTGATCTGTGATAACTAATAGAGCTCCTGAAAGGTAATCTATAGAAGTGAAATTAATACTTCAAGATGCAATGACTTTGAACAGCTCTTGTCTCACCTACTAACAGTTTTTTTTTTTTTTCACACGATTCGTTGAACTCCTTACTTAATCATATGTGTGTAAAGTTAATTGAAAACAGATCTTAGTAAAAAATAATAATGGGAATAGGAGAGGGAGGAGGAAAAGGGGTGGGAGGGCGGGAACAGTGGGAAGAATCACTATATTCCTAAATTCCTAAATTTAGCAAATGCATGAAGTTTGTATTCCTAAAATAAAGCTTTCTTTGGGAAAGAAAGAAAGGAAGGAAGAGCTAAGGACTGAGGTTGAATCCAGGGTGCAGAAAGGAAAAGATGGTCTCGGAGTAGAGAAGCAGCCCAGGGCACTGCTGGAACCCCTGGTTAACAGTTCCTCCCCTGTTTTTTTTTTTTTCTTTTTTCTTTTTTTTTCTAAAGATTTATTTATTTATTTGAGAGGCAGAGTTAGAGAGAAAGAGGGAGAGACAGAGAAAAGTCTTCCATCCACTGGTTCACTCCCCAAATGGCCATGCTGGGCCAATCCGAAGTTAGGAGCCAGGAGCTCCAGGTCTCCCAGGTAGGTGTAGAGGCCCAAGCACTTGGGTCATCTTCCAACGTTTTCCCAGGCCATTAGCAGTGACCTGGATCCGAAGTGAAGCAGCAGAGACTTGAACCAGCATCCATATGGGATGCCAGTGCTGCAGGCAAGGGCTTAGCCCACTACACCACAGTGCCAGCCCTGGTTTTTCCTTCTTGATCTTTCTCCCAATGCCTTTCCTGTACCTGTCCACAAAATCTACATGTGTCCTGATGATTCCTTCTTCAATCACTCCCTAAAATCTATTAATCTCAAATATCTCTCAGAATCAGTCTCCTTCTTTCCCCTCCCTCCTTAATTCCCATCTCTCTCTAAGAACTGCAAACAGATCTGTACATCTCCACCTGACTGGCAAGGAAATCTCAAGCTCATTATGTCAGGGTCCCAAGTTCCTACCCCACAAGTTCCCTCTATACCTACTGGGCACTGGGAACAAACAGCACCACTAACTATGCATTGCCCAGCCAGAGTCACCCCAGCTTGTGTTCCCTCCTCCACTTTCTCCCTGTCCCACCAGCAACAGCTAACCAGTCTTCGAGTTCTACAGATTCTACCTACTACCCCTCTCTGGAGTCTATTCCTCTTCAAGTTATCTCCTGTCTAGGTTACACCGCCTTCCAAGGGGTCTCCCGATTCCAAACCTTCCTTCCTTCCTTCCTTCCTTCCTTCCTTCCTTCCTTCCTTCCTTCCTTCCTTTCTTTCTTTCTTTCTTTCTTTCTTTCTTTCTTTCTTTCTTTCTTTCTTTCTCTCTCTCTCTCTCTCTCTCTCTCTCTCTCTCTCTCTCTCTCTCTCTTTCTTTCTTTCTTTCTTTCTTTCTTTTTTAATTTATTTGACAGGTAGAGCTATAGACAGTGAGAGAGAGACAGAGAGAAAGGTCTTCCTTCCATTGGTTCACTCCCCAAATGGCGGCCATGGCCGGCGCTGTGCCGATTCGAAGCCAGGAGCCAGGCGCCTCTTCCTGTTCTCCCATGCAGGTGTAGGAGCCCATGCACTTGGGCCATCCTCTACTGCCCTCCCGGGCCACAGCAGAGAGCTGGACTGGAAGAGGAGCAACCAGGACTAGAACCCGGTGCCCATATGGGATGCCGGCGCTGCAAGGCAGAGGATTAACCAAGTGAGCTATGGCACCGGCCCCCCAAAACATCTTTCATACTACTCTAAAAACCACCTTCTGAGAATACTAGCCATGTGAATCCCCTGCTCTCTGTCAAAATCCTGGGACAAATACTACAAGTAGGCACTCTATGATCTGGCTCTTCCCTACAAACTGCGTCCCCTTACCATGTATTCCAACAACACTGAAAAATAGAGGAATTAGACAGTGGTTTCGAGTACACACTTTTCTATCTGTCTAAAATGCAGTGCCTCTGATTATGAATACTAAGTACTTCTCTGTGTATTGATTTAATCCTACAATTATAGGGCACCTACTCTGCGGCAAATGTGGCAGGCTGTGTGCCAGAGCCAGGCATACACAAATAAATGAGAAACAGGACCTGCTTCTCCTCAGGAAAAACACAGCTTAGAAAGGAAAACAAGTCTATCCCCACGCTTTCTAATGGAAGGCAGCATGGCGTGGTGGACCGATTCCTTGGAGGAGGCCAAAGATATTGTTCCCAGAGAGTACAACAGGCAGCAAGCAAACACAGCAGAATAAATACGGTACATTCTCCGGGAGCAGCACATTTCCTCCATGGAAGGAACTGAAAACATTTTAAACTATTCCAGAGAGGTTGAGCCAGCAAAATCTGTAGAAATTAATATACTTATAATAAGTAGAATACAAATTGACATGGAAAATGCAATCAAAGACTTAAAACTTACTGAGCCATTTTGGACAGAAATGACTGTCCAGAGTTAGAATGTAAAACAAAAATGCAAAGCAGAAGATGAGCACTTTTAGGTCAGAGACCCTCTCAGAGCTGCTCAAGTCACATCAGGATTGTTGCTCACAGCTTCGGCTGGGTGGCCACACAGTGAAGCCCACTGGACAGTCAAAAAGAATCTGCAGGGCCATTTGTCACAGGAAGCCTATGCCTCTGTCCAGCCTCAGTGGGGGCTTCAGTTCTGGAACAGAGCAAGCTGTATGGATGATCAGGGAGTCTTGAACCCACCCTATACTAGGGGTCAGAATAAAGCTGCCTACAAATACGTAAAGCAAGTCTAAGAGAGCTGAAAAAAAGTTTACACCGTTTTCAATTCTTTTTTTTTTTTTTTTAAGATTTATTTATTTAAAAGTCAGAGTTACACAAAGAGAGGAGAGGCAGAGAGAGAGAAAGAGAGAAGGAAGTCTTCCATCCACTGGTTCACCCCCCATTAGCCCCAACAGCAGGAGCTGCGCCAATCTGAAGCCAGGAGCCAGGAGCTTCTGGGCCTGCCATGCAGGCCATCTTCTACTGCTTTCCCAGGCCACAGCAGAGAGCTGAATCAGAAGTGGAGCAGCTGGGTCTTGAACTGGCACCCATATGGGATGCCGGCGCTTCAGGCCAGGGCATTAACCCGCTGCGCCACAGCGCCGGCCCCTGTTTTCAATTCTTGCGAAGACAGTGAATTAGCTAAAGTGCTGATCCTCTCCCAAAACATGAGCCTTGGAGTCACACCAGAAAACAGACAGAATTATGAGAAACCCTGAAATAACTGAGGACCACTGATCTAGTGTGCGTGGAATGGTGGCTCTGGCCTGACAAGAGGCAGCCCAGTAAGCGCGGTATAACAAGTCAGAGAAAGAACTCCTAACCTTCGGTCTTGCACCCCGTGTTCAGCACCCACATGCACACCTGGTCCCACTTTGCATCCCTGAGAAGTCGCCTCAGGTCCTGAGGGAAATAATCAGGAGCTGAGAAAACCACTGGCCACGCACGAACCTCTGCTGGCCACCGCCCTGCAAGCCCCTCTCCTCCAACACAGAGCCCAGGAACCTGACGCGCCTGCCTGGAAGGCAGCTTCCTCAGCTTCCTTCTCGAGAGGAACAAGCACCAGGTGGTCCGAGGATACGCTGGGTGGGGTGAGCCGCTGTAACCTGAGGCTCTCGGAAGCCAGACATCTCCCCACCTGTTCCTGGTGTCAGTGGGATTGAAAACACCTGATCCTACCTATGCATGCAGTGTCTGACCAGGCAAAATACAAGAGGCAAAGAAAAAAAAGTGAACAGGATATCATTGTCTGCTTGGCCTACAAAGTCAAACACCACAGAGCAGGGGCTTAAACAACAGGAACACATCATCCCACAGTTACGGAGACAGGAAGCCCAAGACCAGGAGGACGGCAAGGCCAGATCTGGTGAGGACTGTCAGGCCTGCGGGTGGCTGCCTTCCTATGTGTCCTCACGTGCTGGGGACGGAGGGACAGTGAGGAACTGAGGTCCAGGCAGAACCCCACTGGACCAAGGCCCCAACTCCATGACCTCATCTTGCCCGGATTTTCCCCCAGAGGCGCCATCTCCAGACCTATCACATTGAAGATTAGGGTTTCAATACTTGAATTTTGAGTAGGGGGCTCATTCAGTCCACAGTATCCACATTTTTTGAAAAAAGCAAAATGTTGGGGCAGCACTGTGGCACAGCGGGTTAACGTCCTGGCCTGAAGCGCCGGCATCCCATATGGGCGCTGGTTCTAGTCCCTGCTGCACCTCTTCCAATCCAGCTTTCTGCTACGGCCTGGGAAAGCAGTAGAGGATGGCCCAGGTCCTTGGGCCCCTGCACCCACATGGGAGACCCGGAAGAAGCTCCTGGCTCCTGGCTTCAGTGTAGCTCTGGCCATTACGGCCATCTGGGGAGTGAACCAGCAGATGGAAGACTTCTCTCTCTGTCTCTACCTCTCTCTGTAACTCTGTCTTTCAAATAAATAAAATAAATCTTTAAAAAAAAAAAAGCAAAATGTCATCCTAAGAGTAAACCACATGAAACATGAACACAAGAGGGACTGAGGACTTTAATGTCAAAAACATTTGGGGGTGGAATAAACAACTTAGTGGGGGCCGCTGTTGCGGCACGATGGGTGAAGCCAGAGATTCTATGATGCGAGTCCCACATCAGAGCACCAGTTCAAGCTGCTCTGCTTCAAGTCCGGCTTCCTGCTAATGAATCTGGGAAAAGCCGGGGAGGATGGCCCAAGCACGTAGGCCCCCGCTACCCTCGTGGCGGATCCAAATGGAGTTCCTGGCTCCTGGCTTCAGCCCGGTTCAGCCCTGGCCATTGTGCCCATTTGGAGAGTGAACCAGCAGATGGAAGACCTTTCTCGCTCTCCTCCACTCTTTATTGCTCTACCTTTCAAATAAAATAACTACATCTTTGAAAATAATAATGGTAGGAAAATTGAGTATCTTTTAATGTTGGGGTAAAGAATAATTTCTTTTAAAAAACAAGATATATTTGACTATATTAAAATTAAGAACCTTTGTTTATTTTAAAAAATACCTCAAAGAAAGTAAAAATACAAGTTCTAAGCTGGGAGAAGGTATTCACAATACATGTAATTTAAAATACATTATTAACAAGAACATATAAAGCAAGGATACACACCAAAAAAATCAAGGCTAGAAAAAAGAGAAAGAGGCAATGAAAAGGGTCTGCCAACTGTGGCGTAATCAGTGAAGCCCCAGTCTGCAGGGCCAGCATCCCACTGGGCACTGGTTTGAGTCTCGGCTGCTCCACTTCCCATCCAGCTCCCTGCTAATGCGCCTGGGAAAGCAGTAGAAGATGGTCTAAGTCCTCAGGACCCTGTACCCACATGGGAGATCCAGAAGAAGCTCCTGGCTTTGGTTTGGCACAGCTCCAGCCATTGCAGCCATCTGAGGAGTGACATAGCAGATGGAAGACCACTATTTCTCTGCCTCTGCCTCTCTGTAACTCTGCCATTCAAATAAATAAATAAATCTTTTTTAAAAAGGCAATGAAGAAGCATCTCATGTACAACACATACATACAGCCATCAAATTATGAAAAGTTAACATCAGCAGGAATCACAGAAATGCAAAGCAAGACCACACTGCTCAGGAAAAACTCTGAAAGGCTTTGAAGTGGACCAGATAAAGGACCAGTGAATGCCCTCCCAAGTTCATGCATCCCTTACCTCCGTCTTTTAAGTTTTCAATTCCATACATTGTAGGAAACAGATAATAACGTGAATTATTCCCATCTACAGACAGCAAATTATTTCTGCATAGAATGCAACTCAGAATCGCCTACTAGACAAAATAGTTTTACACCTATTTGAAAAATTTATTTCAGTGTTCCTGTACAGCATATAAATAAGTAGCCGTTTGAATTTTCCTTTGAAATGGTTTCAACATCTTACCGATTTCCTAATAAATTAGTAAGTTAAAATAAAATAGCTACAAGTGTTCACTTTGTATCTGTAACACCACAATCAAATTCAACATCAGGGAGCCGGCGCTGTGACACAGAAGGTTAAGCTTCTGCCTACAATGTCAGCATCTTATATGGGCGCCAGTTCAAGTCCCAGCTGCTCCACTTCAATCCAGCTCCCTGCTAATGTGCCTGGGAAAGCACAGAAGATGGCCCAACTATTTGGGCCCCTGTACACCACATGGGAGACCCAGAAGAAGCTCCTGGCTCCTGGCTTCGGCCAGGCCCAGCCCCAGCTGTCAGAGACCTTTGGGGAGTGAACCAATGGATAGAAGCCCTCTCTCTCTCTCTCTCTGTCTCTCTCTCTCTCTCTCTCTGTGTCTCTGTCTCTGTCTCTCTCTCTCTCTCCATATCTCTTTCAAATAAATAAATAAATCCTTAAAGAAAAATAACTCAACATCACACGTGTATGACAGAGGAAACTCTCAGCCATGGAAGGGGAGCACAATACTGCACAGGGAAGACTGGAAACTTTCCTCCTAAAATCAGGACCAGCCGAACACTCTGTTCTTGCAACTCCTATTCAATATCACAACTAGAGGGTCCGGTTAGTAAACTGAGGCAAAGAAAGAAACCAGAAATACAGATGGATCAGAAGCAAAATCAAGTGAACACACACACACATCATAGGTACACAGTAAACTCAGAAAGAAAAACTACTAGAACTGTAGAATAAGGCCAACATGCAATATTTAATGCTGTTTTTATGTAGTAGCAATGAAAAACTAGAAATGAAATACTCTTTTTTAAAATATTTATTTATTATTTGTTTATTTGAAAGTCAGAGTTACACAGAGAGAGAAGGAGAGGCAGAGACAGAGAGAGAGAGAGGTCTTCCATCCACTGGTTCACTTCCAAATTGACCGCAACGGCTAGAGCTATGCTGATCTGAAGCCAGGAGCCAGGGGCTTCTTCCAGGTCTCCAACATGGGTGCAGGGGCCCAAGGACTTGGGCCATCTTCTACTGCTTCCCCAGGCCATAGCAGAGAGCTGGTTCAGAGTGGAGCTGCTGGGATTTGAAACAGCACCCATACGGGATGCCAGCACTGCAGGTGGTGGCTTTACCTGCTACGCCACAGTGCCAGCCCCTTGAAATACTCTTAAAGTGTTATTTAATAGTATCCAAAAAGCCTCAAATAATACAAGACCTATACACTGAAAAATAAAAAGTATAGCTCTGAGAAATTAAAGAAGAATTAAGGCAATGGAGAGAGAGAAACCATGTTTACAGGCTGCTAAAATGTCTACTCCCTTCAAATTAATCTATGGAATGAACAGTTCCAAGCAAAACTGTAACAGGCTTTTTATTGAACGTGAAACATTTATCCTAAAGTATATGTAGAAAAGTCAATTCTAAAATTTATATGAAAACACAAAGGAATAGCCAGAACAAAACTTTAAAAGCATAAAACTAGAGAACTTACACTACCAGACTACAACATTCATTTAAAAGCTACCATAATCAAGATGGTATGGTACTGGCAAAAGAGGGAAAAGATAAATCAGTGGAACAGGAGACAGAACTCATTTTCACATACATATACGGAAAACTGACTTTTGGCAAAGTCATCAAAGCAATTCAGCAAAGAGAGACTTTTCAACACATGATATCGCAGCACGTGATATGTATTAAGAAAACTATGAGGGGCCAGAGCTATAGCGCAGTGGGTTGACGCCCTGGCCCTAAGCGCCAGCATCCCATATGGGCACCGGTTCTAGTCCGATCTGCTCCACTTCCAATCCAGCTCTCTGTTGTGGCCTGGGAAAGCAGTAGATGATGGCCCAAGTCCTTGGACCCCTGTACCCGTGTGGGAGACCCAGAAATAGCTCCTGGCTCCTGGCTTTGGATTGGCACAGCTCCGGCCATTGCGGCCATCTGGGGAGTGAACCAGTGGATGGAAGACTTCTCTCTCCCTCCCTCCCTCCCTCTCTCGCTCTCTCCCTCCCTCCCTCTCTCTCTCTTGGTCTCTCCTCTCTCTGTGTAACTCTGACTTTCAAATAAGTAAATAAATTTTTTAAAATAACTATGAACTTTTATTCTAACCTCATACCATACACAAGAATCACCTGAGATGGATCATCCCCTCAAACACAAACGCTAAAACAATACAGCTCCCCAGGAAAAGACACAAGAGATTATCTTCACAACCGTTGGGTAAAGGTTTCTTAAACAGTCATAAAAATAAGCTGTAGAAGAAAAAATTAATAAATTTTATTTCATTACAATTTAGTTTCTGTTCACCAAAAGACACCATTGAGGAAACGAGTAAGGCAAGATACAAACTAAGAGAAAACATTGACAATATCTGCCTCATGAGTTATGTCCAGAATGTATAAATGAACTCTTCTAATGTAGAAAGTAAAAAAAGAACTCAGCTTAACAACTGAGAGAAACCAGGACAGGGGTTCCCTTTGTTGAGGGGGAGAATGTACAGGAAGGAGTTTGAGGAAACTTAGGGGGTAATAAAAAGTTCTAAATTTTTTACAGATTTTATTTATTTATTTGAGAGGTAGAGTTACAGATACAGAGAGGGAGAGACAGAAAGAAAGTTCCTCCATCTGTTGGTTCACTCCCTAAATGGTTGCAATGGCCAGAGCTGGGAGAAAGAAGCTTCTTCCAGGTCTCCCACACGGGTACAGGGGCCCAAGGACTTGGACCGTCTTCTCCTGCTTTTCCAGGCCATAGCAGAGAGCTGAATCAGAAGTGGAGCAGCCGGGACTAGAACTGGCACCCATATGGGATGCCGGCACTGCAGGCAGAGGCTTAGCCCACTACGTCACAGCGCCAGCCCCAGGTTCTAAATGTTTATAGGGGGATGGATTACATGAGGATATGCATTTATCAAACTTCATTGAACTATATATTTAAGATCTATGTCTTGTGTCATAAAACTGCACCTCAATTTTTAAAAGTTCTTAAAAGATCACAATTATATACTACCTTAGATGACTAAACCAGCAAAATTAAGTCTGAAAATATCAAGTATTGGGGAGGCTTTAAACCAACACGATCTCAGACACTGATGAAAGGGGGGTAAAATGGCACAACTCCTTTGAAAATAAACTTTGTGTTACTCTTTCACATCCATAAACATCTGAACTAGCAATGACAGGAATGTCATGAGGTATACCCCAAGAGACTCTCTCGCGGATGTATTACAACATTTATATATGTGAATGTTTCTTGTATCACCACTGAAAACAGCAAACACTAAAAAACCAAATTTTTATCAATTAATCCCAGAAATAAACTGAGCAGAGGCCAGGGCTGTGGGGTAGCAGGTTAAGCTGCTCCATTTCCAATCCAGCTCCCTGCTAATGCACCTGGGAAGGCAGCAAAAGATGGTCCAAGTGCTTGGGCCCCAGCACCCATGTGGGAGAACCAGATAGAGTTCTGGGCTCCTGGGTTCAGCCTGGCCCAGCCATGGCTGTTGCGGCCATGGGAAGTGAACCAGCTACTGATCTCTTTCTCTCTCTGTCTTTCTCTCTCTATAACTACCTTTCAAATAAATAAATAAAATCTTAAATAAAAAAAGAGAAAGAAATTGAGCAGACTAACTAAGGGTATAATTTCCAAATATTTCAGTTATCTGTATGTGTTTTTTGTTTTTTGTTTTTGTTTTTTTGTTTTGTTTTGTTTTGTTTTGTTTTTTTTGACAGGCAGAGTGGACAGTGAGAGAGACAGAGAGAAAGGTCTTCCTTTGCCGTTGGTTCACCCTCCAATGGCCGCCGTAGCTGGCGCGCTGCGGCCGGCGCACCGCGCTGATCCGAAGGCAGGAACCAGGTGCTCCTCCTGGTCTCCCATGGGGTGCAGGGCCCAAGCACTTGGGCCATCCTCCACTGCACTCCCGGGCCACAGCAGAGAGCTGGCCTGGAAGAGGGGCAACTGGGACAGAATCCGGCGCCCCGACCGGGACTAGAACCCGGTGTGCCGGTGCCGCAAGGCGGAGGATTAGCCTAGTGAGCTGCGGCGCCAGCCTGTATGTGTTACATATAACCCAGTTTTAGTAAATCCATTACATCAATTATGCAATGTGTGTATATATAAATCTAAAATTAAGGCACAGAAAGAACTGTAAAGTTTTTTTTATTTTTGTATTTTTAAAAGGTAGAATTTATTTATTCAACATGCATAAGTGTTTCACATCACTGGCGATTAGGAAAATTCAACATAAAGATTGAAACTCACCAAAATACTAGTGATATAAATTATACTCCATACACAAAATATCCTTCAGATGTAAAAATGAAGTAGATCTATGTATATGCAAAAATCTCCAAGACATAGAAGTTTAAAAACCAACAGTGAATTCTCACAGACTAAAACAAACTGGAAATATGTTGTATGTACAATTTGCAAAAGCAGTCTGAAGGCAAATATAAACTGATGACGTCAGCCTTCTGAGCTCGGGATCTGAGGTGAAGGGGAGACTCACTTCCCACTGAGATGTATCTGGGCTGCCTGGACTTCTCACCAGGCACCTGTTCTACTTTCCCAGTTTCCAAGGAGAGAAGAAAGGGAAGAAGCCCTTCTGTGTTTCTGGAAGGAAAGCTCTCCATGCCCCGCACAGTTACACCTGACCGGGCTCACTCCCTCAACTGCCAGACTCAGCCCCATTGCCTCCCACAGCACTGCCAACCACAGCACTGACATCCCAGAGATCTCACCTTCTGCTCCAGAGGGAGAGGAGACTGAGGGTCTCCTGCTTCACACCCACACACCTCCCTCCAGCTGCACCACGGGCATCGGGCACTCTCTGTGCACCCCTATCTCTGCAGGGAGCCTGCTCTATTGTTTCCCTCTCCCCACTTCCACAGCCTTGCTCTTACCTGGTTCCTTCCCCCGACCCCCCACCCCCTGCCAGCTCCGTATGCTCAAGCCTCTGGTATTAACAAGTACCCTCTGTTCTCCTCCATCCTACACCTAAACTTACTCTTTCCAATCGGAGCTAAACTTCTCACAAGAGTAGTCTATATTCCCCGAAGGTCTCTTCACCTGCAGTTACTCCTCAATGTATCAGAATCTGGCTTCCGTCCCCAGTGCTACTGACACACACACACACACACACACACACACACACACACACGACACTCTCTTGCTAAGGTCACTAAAGATCTCTAAAGCATTTGACACTACTGATTATTGCCACCATTCCTAGAACTCTCTAATCCCTCTAATTATGTGATACCTTTCTGTCTTGGCTTTCTACTAAGTACAGGGGATTCAAGGGGAATGTGACAAGGTCCCTGACTTTAAGAAGCACAGAGGTTAAAAATAGAAGAAATATAAACAATCACAAGACAGTGAAAAAGTGCACACACGTTTTGAAATCAAGCAGTCTGACTTTATCACTCACCAGCTCTCAGAGGATAAAATTACAGCCTCTATCTTATAGGACTACTGTGAAGATTCAATGAAATACTAAGTATGGAGCCTGGCTCATACAGAAAGCTCCCAATAATGTTATAAATTTTCATGACAAAAACACTCAACAAACTAGAGATAAAAGGCAACTTCCTCAACCTAATAAACCCCACAGCTGACATCATACTTAGTGCTGAAATACTGAACGCGTTCCCCCAAGATCAGGCATAAGACAAGGACATCTGCTTTCATCACTTCCCTTCAACACTGTTCCAAAGGCTGAGCCAGGGCAGGATCCAGATGAGAGAGAAAGAAGTAAAACCACCACAAGTCAAAGACGGCACGATCTTACAAACTGAAAGAATCCGAAATAATCTATTAGCAACAAAGAGAATGAATGTGTTCAGCCCTAGCAATGAATAATCAAAAAGTATAAAAAGTAATTTATAATACTATGAAAAACGATGAAGTACAGAGGATTAAACTTAACAAAAGAACCATAAAGACATACACTGAAAATTAGAAAACATCACTGAAAAAAATTTTTAAAAAGATCTAAACAAATGGAAAAAGTATGCGATGTTTAGATTGAAAGACTACTATAAAGATTTCAAATTGATTTAAAAATTTATGACTCAGATCCAACACAACCAAAATCTCAGCTGGATGTTTTTTTTTTTTGTAGCAACTGACAAGCTGATCCTAAAATTCATATAGAGATACAAGAAATTCAAAAGAGGCAACACAATCTTGAATAAAATTGGAGAACTCACTGAAACCAATTTCAAAACTAAACAGCACAGTGTGGTACTGGCATTAGGATAGCCATAAAAATCAACAAGATAGAAGTAAAAGTACAGAAATAAACCCTTACACTTATGATCAACTGCCTACCAAGAGAATCCAGTGATCTGGGACAACTGAAGATACACTCACAAATGAATGCAGTTAAATCCCTACATCCACCATTTAAAAAGTTAACTCAAAATTTAAAAACAATAACACCTTAAGAGAAAGAGTAATTTTTAAATTTTAAACATTTTTAAAATTTACTTTATTTGAAAGGCAGGCAGAGTATGTATGTTCTCATCTGTTGATTTACTTCCCAAATACCCCAACAACTGAGGCTGGGCCAGGTCAAAACTGGGAGCAAAAACTCATGTGGATGACAGGGACCCAAGTACTTGAAGCATCACCTGCTGCCTCCCACTGCAATTGGGAGCCAGATCCAAGACCTGAACCCAGGCGTTCTGATACAGAATGTCGGCATCCCAGCCGGTTTTCACTGCTATCGCCAAACAGCAGCCCGGAGAGCAACTCTGCTTTGTTTTGTTTTGGAGATTTGTCTGTTTATTTGAAAGTAAGAGTTAGAGACAGAGACAGAGTGAGAGAAGGAGGTCTTCCATTCACTGATTAACTACCAAAACAGCTGCAATGGCCAGGGCTGAGCCAGGCTGAAGCCAGGAGCTTCATCCAGGCCTCCCACATGGGTGGCAGAGGCCCAAGCATTTAGACCATCTTCCACTGCTTTTCCCAGGACATTAGCAGGGAGCTGGGTGGGATGTGGATCAGCTGGGACTAGAACTGGTGTCCATATGGGATGTTAGTGTCACAGGTGGTGGCTTTACCTGCTACATCACAATGCTTACTCCGAGAATAATTCTTTATGACCTTGAGTCAGGAAGTTGTTACTCAGATATATCAGAAGCAAAAGCAATAAAAAGAAAAATAGATAAAATTAAAAACTCTTTGTGCTTCAAAGGATAGTATCAAGAAAGTAAAACAACAACCCACAGAATGGAAGACAATATTTGCAAACTGTATATCTTAAAAAGATGTGCATCCAGAAAAAATACATAAAATGTAGATCTATATTTCTATTATGTATAAATATGACACAAAGCTATATAGTATATACAGATAACACCTAATTCGAAAAGGGACAACAGGGACACATTGTGGCGTAATGGGTGGGGCAGCCACCTGCAGTGGCGGCATCCCATATGGCCACTGGTTCAAGTCCCAGCTGCTCCACTTCTGACCCAGCTCTCTGCTGTGGCCTGGGAAGGCAGTGGAAGATGACCCAAGTCCTTGGGCCCCTGAACCTGCCTGGGAGACCCAGAAGAGGCTCCAGGCTCCTGGCTTCGGATTGGTGCATCTCCAGCAGTGCGGGCCAATTGGAGAGTGAACCAGCAGATGAAGGACCTCTCTCTCTCTCTCTCTGCCTCTCCTTCTCTGTCTGTGTAACTCTGACTTTCAAATAAATAAATCTCAAAAAAAAAAAAATGGACAAAGTAAACAAAAATGATTTAAGTGTTTCACCAAAGAAAATGTTCAAATGGCCAATAAATATACGAAAAGATTTTATACATCCTCAGTAACTCAGGAAATAAGTTGAAACCACAAGATTTACATCCACTGGAGGTGGCAATAATAAACAAAACAAAACTGGACAATGGCAAGTGTTGCAAGTGTTTGAGGAACTGGAACCCTCAGACATTGCAGGTGGGAATGTAAAATGCAGACGTTTCTTCGGAAAATAGTTTCACAGTTCCATAAAATGTTAAATATGGGAGCTATGGAATAATCCAGCAAGTCACACTAAGAGAAATGAGAACATATTTCATGCACAAAAACTTGTACACAAGGTACGGGCATTAGCCTAGCAATCCTGGTAAAGACACCTGTGTCCCACATCGGCGTCCTGGGATTCAGTTCCTGCTCCAGCTCCTGACTCCAGCTTCCTGCCAATGCAGAAGCCGTGACGGCTCAAAATGCTGGGACCCTGCCACCCACGTGTGAAACGTGGATTGAGTTCCTAGCTCCTGGTTTCAGCCTCTGTCCAGCTGTAGTCACTATGGACACTTGGGGAAGGAGATAAGAGCGTTCTGATTAACTGTCTCTCTGTGTCTCTCAGTGAGCAGATAATTAAATAAAATCCTTACACTGAAATCATTTAAAAAGTGTATGCAAATAAATGTTTATAGCAGTGTTTCCGGGATAGACAAAAATGGAAACAAATATCTATCAACTAATGAGAGTTTAACTAAAATATGATATATATATATATATAATGAGAAATCCAAATCCTGATCAATTAAAAAAAAAAAACACTACATTTGATTTCTTTCAACCTGACCATAAACTCTTACAGAGGCTTTCCCTTGGAAGCCTCACGGGGGAAAGCGGCGGCTGCACGCCAGCTCGGTGCACAGCGCTGCCCTGCAATGAGACGAGGGACTTGAGGACTCAGGCCCCTGTGGCCGCCACGCTCGAGTGCAGCTGTGCTCAGAGTCCAGGCGCCACAGTCACAAGTCTCCGATACACGCTACAACACGGATGAGCTTTAAAAACACCGTGCTAAGGGAACGCAATTAGTCGCCGAGACCACTTACCGGCTGATTCCACTAGGGGAAACGTCTGGCACGGGCAGACCTACAGACAGAATGTAGACCTGCTGCTGGCGGACCGAGGGGAGGGAGGAATCAAGGGTGACTGCCGATGAGAACTTTTAAGAAATGAGGAAAATATTCCCCAGATTGTGGTGACGGCTGCACATCTCTGTAAACACAATAAAAGCCACAGCATTCTACATTTTGAATGGGTGCATTTTATAGAATTTAACTTATTTCTCAGTAAAGATGTAACATGAACTAAACAATGTTAGTTCATATCACATTTAGAACACAGCAAGATGGAAAAATGAGAAAAGAACAGATTAAAATGCTCTGTAAAAGAGTTCTCAAAATATCCATCTAGCAATGTGGAGATACTGAAGGGTTCTGAGAAGTGGGCTAATATGTTGGAATCTAGCAAAAACAAACAAACAAATACAAAAACTGTTGTCAGTGACAAGAATGGCTTAGAGAATAGCTGGGGGCCAGCATTGTGTGTAGGGGGTAAAGCAGACACCTGCAACACTGGCATCCAATGTGGGTGCTGGTTCAATACCCACCTGCTCCACCTTTGATCCTATTAATGTGCCTGGGAAAGCAGCAGAAGATGGCCCAAGTGCATGGGCCCCTATACCTATGTGGGAGACGTGGAAGAAGCTGTGGGCTCCTTGCTTGGACCTGGCCCAGCCCTGGCTGTTGTGGACTTTTGGGGAGTGAATCAGAGAATGGAAGATCTCTCTCTCTCTTTCTCTCCTCTCTCTGTAACTCTGTTTCAAGCAGATAAATACATTTTTTAAGGGGGGGGGGGGAGAAAGAGAAAGAGAAAGAGAGAGAGAAACACAGCTGAACTCGAGGCGGAAAGACCAGATAAGACACTTAGAATTGTCCACTGAAAAAATTAAAACATGAAGAGAACCTAAGACAGGTAAGAAAAGGCAAAATGCTATGATTCGACCTTTAGAATGGAATGCTATTTATAGAAGCTTTCTACAGAAATCAACTTTAACATACCAATAGATATGTCCTTGTTACATAACACACACACACACACACACACACCCCACCCGCGGGCCGGCCCCAGACAGAGGGAGCTACAGAACGTCATCAAGGCCAGGACAGCAGAGTGGTAGAAAACCCCTGGTAACTGGCCACCCTGACGGTTAGCAGATGCTTCAATCTAGGACTTCGCTAACAGAGACTTTGTCTTCAATAACTTCAGTGTATGAGGCCTGTATCTTTCTCAGCTACATGTTACAGAACACAAGCACGAGCTACATTTTTTAGTATAAAAAACAATGGAAAGATTCACTCAGGAGTATTTTATAGCTAAACCAGCTTCATTTCTTTCAATTAAATATCCCACAGACTAACAGTAAGCCTGACATATACGCAGTTCTGTGATAAATACTTGCTTCCTACTAAAACACCCAGAGGAAAAGACATTTGGTGCTGCCTTAATCTTTTCAGAAACAATTTTTTCTCAATATAAAATTGTGAAGTACGATACTCGTATTTTTAGGGTTTTGTCCACAGTTCCCAATTCAAACTCCTTCCTCAAGGCAGGACATAGAAAAAATTTCTATTCCCCAAGGCAGGTGAAAGAAACCCTACTCATCATTCTACATAGCAGGTCATAAGACCCTCCTCATTCCAGAGGGGTCCTGCCCTGTGCCAGCGGAACTATTAATAATCACCCTTAAGTAAGGAAGTCTCCATAAAAACCTTAAAGGGCAGGGTTTGGAAAGCTTCGGGACTGCTGAACACATACGAGCTCCTAGAGGGTGGCAGGCAAACTCGGCACCCCTCTGCCACACCTCGCTCCAGGCATCTCTCCAAATGCATCTTTTTAGTGAATTTCATAAAAAACAAGCAAATATAAAAAAGTGTTTCCCTAAGTTCTGTGAGCTGCTTCTGCAAATTTACCACACCTGAGGAGGGGGCTGTGCGAATCCCAGTTTATTTAACAGTCAGAAGTACAGCTGTAACAACTTGCGGCTTGCAACAAATGTCTGAGATGTGGGGGCTGGGGCAGCAGTCCTGGGGACTGAGCTGTGGGAGCTGACCCTAGCTCCAGGTGTACAATGTCCGAATCAAGCTGAATTAGAGGACACCAGCTCACGTCTGCTGCTGGGCAGAAATCCCCACACCTTTCGAGATCACAGGAGTGAACTGCATTGTGAGTCATAGTAGGATGAATGGAGTTTAGGTTTTAGTTTTCCTACACAAAATATGTGTTAAAAGGCAAGGGCATGCATAAAACATCTCACCTTGGGGCCGGCGCTGTGGCATAGCAGGTAAAGCTGTTGCCTGCGGTGCCGGCATCCCATATGGACGCTGGTTCGAGACCTGGCAGCTCCATTTCCGATCCAGCTCTCTGCTATGGCCTGGGAAAGCAATAGATGGCCCAGTCCTTGGGCCCCTGCACCCATGTGGGAGACCCGGAAGAAGCTCCTGGCTCCTGGCTTCAGATCTGTCTGTGTAACTCTGACTTTCAAGTAAATACATAAATCTTTAAAAAAAAAATCTCACCTTGGATTTCCGCACGAACCACAAAAATATGTCTACAGCGTAAGTTCAGCTTAGGTGGATACCTGAATTGGAAAAAAAGAAAAAGAAAAATGCATGGTCAACATGATGTCTTAGAGGGAATTTACTTCTATCAGTAGAACCCTAGCTTGATCTTTTACCCCCAAAATTTCTGTGTTCAAGTTGTTCTCTAGAAATCTATAGAATGTCAAGAATTAAACTTCTGCCAGGAGCTGGTGCTGGGGCGGAGCAGGTAAAGCCTCCGCCTGCAGTGCCAGCATCCCATATGGGAACCTGTTCAGGTCCCGGCTGCTTCACTTCCTATCCAGCTCTCTGCTGTGGCCTGGGAAAGCAGTGGAAGATGCCCCAAGTGCTTGGGCTCCTGCACCCGCATGGGGGACCTGGAAGAAGCTCCTGGTTCCCAGCTTCAGATCAGCCCAGCTCCAGCTGTTGTGGCCATTTGGGGAGTGAACCAGCAAATGGAAGACCTCTCTCTCTGCTTCTGCCCCTCTGTATCTGCCTTTCAAATAAATAAATAAATCTTAAAAAAAAAAAAAAAAAAAAAAAAAAACAACCTTCTGCCAGACTTTCTACTGCCTCTGTTTAACATTAATGATGATTCTTAAAATAAAAAAAAGTATCAAGAACACATGTTACACACTACATTGACAAGAGGGGAAAAGTCAACTCCCTTCACCCGCTCGGTTCCTGGGAGGAAAGCTCTTCTCGACAAGCCTGTACTCCTGTACCACCATCCTGACTGCCTGCCTCACAAAACACACAGAGCTTCAGAGCTGGAAGACACAGAAGTAAATCGGGAGCACACGTCTATGGAGCCTAAGTAAAAGGGAAAATCAAATAAAACTGGCTGATGAATATGAAAAATGTTTCTCTGCTTTGGCAAAAAAATAAATAAATAAATAAAATGCAATGCAGGCCGGCGCCGCAGCTCACTTGGCTAATCCTCCGCCTTGCGGCGCCGGCACACCGGGTTCTAGTCCCGGTTGGGGCACTGGATTCTGTCCCGGTTGCCCCTCTTCCAGGCCAGCTCTCTGCTGTGGCCAGGGAGTGCAGTGGAGGATGGCCCAAGTGCTTGGGCCCTGCACCCCATGGGAGACCAGAAGCACCTGGCTCCTGCCTTCGGATCAGTGCAGCGCGCCAGCTGCAGTCCGCCAGCCACGGCGGCCATTTGGGAGATGAACCAACGGCAAAGGAAGACCTTTCTCTCTCTCTCTCACTGTCTAACTCTGCCTGTCAAAAAAAAAAAAAAAAAAAATGCAATGCCATCTTTCCTAATGAAATTCAGAGTTGTTTTCAAAAAAAAAAAAAAAAAAGCTCGTTATTAGCACTGCTCCACTTCTCCTCCTTACCAGACCTCATACCCTCTTCGAATTTAGGCTTTTTTTTTTTTTTGACAGGCAGAGTGGGTGGACAGTGAGAGAGAGTCAGAGAGAAAGGTCTTTCTTTGCCGTTGGTTCATCCCACAATGGTTGCTGCAGCCGGCAGGCTGCGCCGATCCTAAACCAGGCGCCAGGTGCCTCTCCCGGTCTCCCATGCAGGTGCAGGGCCCAAGCACTTGGGCCATCCTCCCTGGCCACAGCAGAGAGCTGGCCTGGAAGAGGAGCGACCAGGACAGAATCCGGTGCCCTGACCGGGACTAGAACCCGGGATGCCGGCGCCGCAGGTGGAGGATTAGCCTAGTGAGCCGCGGCGCTGGCCTAGGCATGTCTTTGTGATGTGCTTTAGCCACTGAGATGTGCAAAGATGTGAAGAGACATTCCCAGGCATGAGCTTTAGGGACCAGCAGGAAGTGCAGGCCTACACACTGCTCCAGGGATTACGGAAGCCAGTGATTAGCTGCACCTCTGGGTAGGCCGTTCACTACTGAGTCGGAGGAGTAAGGATTCCTCGCTCCTGTGTGTTAGACGTGCAGTCTGAGCAAGGAACACACATTGTATCAAGCTGCTGAAATTCTGGGGCCTTTATTCCTATAACACCATCTATCTAGGACAGCTACAAACAATAATACATATTATAATAATGCAGTATAACAAGTACCTTTGTATACTGCTCATGGCATGTAAGTCGGTAAAACTGTTCTGAAGAGTAGGTTTGCAATATGTGACGAGAACCTTGTGAAGGTCAAGTGCTTTGACCCAGTTAACGTTTTCCCAGCAATCTGCACTAAATAATCAAAGTTCAAACAAAGATGTATATCGTAACACCTTTATGACTTTGAAAAGCTAGAAACAAACTGAATGTCCAAGTGATTAATGGGTTAGAATATTAAGTAATCATTCATTAAATTGGGTACCAAACACGCTTGATGCCTAATGGGAAACTGTGGGAAGGGGAAACATGGCAACTACTCCCTGCTCAATTTTTCCACATATGCTGTTCTGTTACAGGCAAAACTAATCTACAGTGGCAGAAAACAGAGCCGCCGCTGCAGCAGCCAAAGGGTATATGGAAGAACTGCTGGCAAAGGGGCTTACAAGAAGCTTTTAGGGGAAAGGAAATATTGATTATCTTGATTATGATGCTTCTGACAGGAAGTGTACAATCATTAAAGCTCACCAAACGACACTGCACCTAAATCCTCTCTTAGTGGGGAAAGTGTTCGGTGCAGCAGTTAAGACACCGCCTGGGACACCCATATCCCACGTTGGAGTGCCTGGGCCCGGGTCCCTGCGCCACTCCAGCTTCCTGCTGGTGCACACCCTGGGAGGCGGCAGGTGACGATCCAAGTACTTGCATCCCTGCCACCGATGTGGGAAAACTGAACTGCGTCTGGCTCCTGGCTTTGGTCTTAATCAGCCCCAATCATTGTAAGCATCTGGGGAGTGAATGAGTGAGTGAGAAATATATCTTTGCCTTTCAAATAAATAAAAATACATAAGAATTTTTAAAGAATCTTACCCTGGGGGAAGCACTGTGGCAAAGCGGCTTACGTTGCCATTTGGGATGCCCACATCCCATACAGGAGGCCAGTTTGAATCCCCACTTCCTGCTACTGCACCCGAGAGGCAGCAGGTGACGACCCAAGCACCTGGGCTCCTGCCACCCACATAAGAGACCGTGATGAAGTTCTGGCTCCTGGCTTCACCCCGGCCCTATCCATTACAAGCGTTTGGCAGGGCTGAGGTGGGGCAGTGAATCGGTAGATGGAAGATCATTCTCTGCCTCTCACCATCTCTCAGCCATTCTGACTTTCAAGTAAATAAATAAATATTTTTAAGACATTATTATCAGAGCTGGTGCTATAGCACAGGTTAAGCCTCCGCCTGTGGCACTGGCACCCCATGCAGGCAACAATTCATGTCTTGGGTGCTCCTCTTCCAATCCAGCTCTCTGCTAATGGCCTGGGAAGGCAGTGGAAGATGGTCCAAGCACTTGGGTCCCTGCAGCTGCGTGAGAGACTTGGAAGAAGCTCCTGACTCCTGGCTGCAGATCAGCCCAGCTCCGGCCATTGTGGTCATTTGGGGAGTGAACTAGCACATGGAAGACCTCTCTTTCTTGTCTCTCCCTCTCTCTGTCTGTAACTGCCTCTCAAATAAATAAATCTTTTTTTATTTTAAAAAAGACATTATTATCTTGGGACTGGCATTGTGGTACAGCAAGTTAAGCCACTGCCTGGGACGCTGGCATCAAATATGCATGCCAGCTCCTCTACTTCAGATCCAGCTCCCTGCTAATGTGCCTGAGAGAGCAGCAAAAGATGCCCCAAATACTTGGGCCCTGTCACCCATGTGGGAGACCCGGATGGAGTTCCAGCCTCTTGGCTTTCGCCTGGGCATCCCCAGCCTTTGTGGCCATTGGTGAGCCAGCAGAAAGAAGGCCTCTTTCTCTCTGTCTCTAGTAACTCTGCCTTTGAAATAAATAAATCTTTTATTATTATTATTATTTGGACAGGCAGAGTTAGACAGTGAGAGAGAGAGAGAAAGAGACAGAGAAAAAGGTCTTCCTTCTGTTGGTTCATCCCCCAAATGGCTGCCACAGCCAGCGCGCTGCGCTGATCCGAAGCCAGAAGCTAGGTGCTTCCTCCTGGTCTCCCATGGGGTGCAGGACCTAAGGACTTGGGCCATCCTCCACTGCCTTTCCGGGCCACAGCAGAGAGCTGGACTGGAAGAGGGGCAACTGGCACAGAATCCGGCGCCCCGACCGGGACTAGAACCCGGGGTGCTGGCACCACAGGCAGAGGATTAGGCAAGTGAGTTGCAGCGCCGGCTGAAATAAATAAATCTTAAAAAAAAAAATGAAATGTATGTGGAGCAGAGAGAATACACTGAAGGGTAATTTATTGAGCTACCTGACGGGAAAGTTCCTTAAGCTTTTATAGGAATTCTCTCCAAGCAAGGGAAGTTGGGGGAGGGCGGAGGAAACAGAGAAAGTATTCCACTTCTAATGGAGGGGCTGGTGTTGTGGTGCAGGGGATTACCCTGCCATCCATGATGCCACCTGCAGGCCAGCATCCCATGTTAGTGCTATAGTTCAAGTCCTTGTTGCTAAACTTCTGATCCAGCTCCCTGCTAATCCACCTGGGAGAGCATCAGCAGATGGCTGCAGTGAATGGGACCCTGGCACCCATGTGGGAGACCCAGATGGAGTTCCGGACTCCTGGCATCCCTGGTCATTACAGCTGTTTGGGGAGTAAACCTGAGGATGGAAGAGCACTCTCTCTCTTTGTAACTCTGTCTTTCAAATAAAACAATCTTAAAAAAATGTTTAAACATTAAAAAAAAATCTTACCAAAGTTAATTTTAAAAGTAAAATAAAAAAAAAAAAGCTAATGACAGGTAAATGCTCATCTCCTGAATAATCTGAATTATATAAAATACATATATTAGCATAGAAAAGGACTAGAAATATATACAATGTTACCCTGCATAAAGATTGTATAGGTATTTTCCCTTAAGTTCTGTCTGCTCAAATGTTCTAAATAAGTATGTATTTTTTTTTCATTTGGTTATACTTTATTGAGATCCACAGGCTGAAGCCTAGAGTCAGCTTGAGGTTTTAATAATTTATTCATCCAATATTGATCACGCACCTCCGTGTACAAACAGCATTCTAAGAGGCACGGGACGCTTGTGCACGTGGGTGCGTTTCCCCAGAGTTCAGCTGGAGGTGCCCTTCAAGTGATCCATGCACCAACAGTCATCACAGACCGCACCTTCTGTAATCTCTACACTGACAAATGACAGCTCAGTTGTGACTGTTCATGAACTGTGCCTCCGCTCCTATCAGTCTACCCAATCTCTCTGAAAACAAGCTTAAATTCCTACAGTGTTTATTATTGAATATATACTTTCTTTTTTTTTTTTTTTAAGAGGCCAGACAGAGCCAGACAGATGAAGAGTAAGAAAGACCTCTCATCTTCCGGTTCACTCCCAAACGCCCACAACCTTCCGGACAGGGGCAGGACCCAAGGCAGGAGCTCGATTACCTGAGCCATCACCGCTGGGTCCCCGGATCTGGGTTGGTGGGAAGGCAGAGCAAGCAGCTGCAGCCCAGTTTCCAGTCAGTTCTGCAAGGCTGGGTGCTGCAGCGCAGCAGGTGAAGCCACCACCTGGGATGCACATACCCTGACTGAGGCACCAGCGCAAGTTCTAGCTACTCGCCTTCCAATGCAGCTCCCTGGGAAGGTGCCTAGGAAGCAGCAGGTGACAGCTCAAGGACTTGAGTCTCTGCCATCCATGTGGGAGACCAGCCTGGAATTCCTGGCTCTTGGCTTTAGCCCAGCCCAGCCTCTGCTGTTGCAGCCGTCTGGGAAGTAAATGAAAGATCTCTCTCTTTCTGTCACTCTGCATTGACTGAATGGACAAATGAATAAACAAACAAACCTAAAACACAAAAGAGAAACCAGGTCCTCCAATGAGATTTAGGCATCGTAACCCCTGGGCTAAATGGCCACCACATATCACACACTTGGAAAGCACTGCAAAGTGTGTCTATTTCTAAGAAGTATATGCACTGATAATCATTCTCTTAAATTTGTAATGAGTTTTAAGTATTTTAAAGGATTAAAAGTTGTTACAACTATAAAAATGGCTATAGTACTTAAAACTCTAAGTATCAACACAGAAACACAGAAAGTAATTAAATATGACAATGAAGACAGAGCATTAAGCAAATAGAAGAGCAGGAACTATTGGATTAAGCAAACAGAAATAACAGATTCCTATAATTAACAAGCTGTAATCAACAAGGCAGGCTAGGGCACAGGAAATGTTTGTTTCAGCAGCAAGCAGGGCAATTCAAGATACAGGGGACAGGTTCCCAAAATAACTGGCATCTCATGATAGGAAAATCCGAGATATTTATTCCACAGCAGGGACTAGAAGGGATTTCAAAAAGTATATAAAAAAATCAAATTAAAATAATGTGAACTTTCCATGGGTTTTTGAAGCCCCTTTATACATGTAAAACAAAAAAAAATGAGGGGGAACATAAAGGAGAGTACAGGAATTATTTTAAACCAGCAAGTTCTGAGATTAAATCCCTGCACTCAAGCGCACCCATGCTGCATCCTCACGTCTGAAGTTTGGACTCACTACACCACAGTCAATCAGTGTGACATCAGGGCACAGCTAGTGAAGGTGACGAAAGTCATCCTGGACATCGGGGAGTTTTCAGGACACTCGGAAATGGAGGACAACGTGACACACAGAATTATCAAGACTTCAGGAGAGGGAATGCAGACATCTCAGTAAACACCAACTGGGTATCCCTTATCTGAAATGCTTGAGACCAGAAGTAGTTCATATTTTGGAAAATTCACATAGACTTTACTGATTGATCATCCCGAATCCAAAAAATCTAGACATCTGAAATGCTCCGAAATCTGCAGCTTTAGGGTTCAGATACATAGATTAGGGGTGCTCTACCTGTATTACCTTCTTAACCCTTAGAAAACCACCTATGAGCAGTCAAATAAGACAGACAGAAGAAAGACACCAGCACAAGCTGGTCTTGGTTCCTCATTCTAGAAACTTCGAGTTTGGTAATAAACAGCACTCAACTCAACTAGCAGTCAAACTAAAGTCTGGGTGCCAAATCCAACCCATGGCCTTTCTAGTTGGGAGAGCAGGAGGGTATGAAGCTAAGAATGGTATTTACACTTTTAAAAGACTATAAACAAACAATAGGCACAGATGTGATACGTGGCCACAAAGCTCAACATACTTACTATCCAGCCTTCACAAAGGAAAAAGTCTGCTGACCTCTGAACTAAGTAACTCATAACTGGATGAAATACATCGGAGAGGTGGCTCAGCTCGGAGACGTAAAGTGCGCCGTGTCGGGGGGCTCTCGGACCACCTCTTCTCCCCACGGTATGACAAAGGGGGTGACTGAAGCCCATTCTAGTCTTCCGGGTTTACTCTCAGCCAGGTCTAATCACAGCACTGGGCCCTGTTCCTTCAGTGGAATAATTTGGGAGTACAAGAGGTTCGGTAAACTCTGCTCTAATTCTCAAGTCATCCCTCCCTACATGCAACTCACCAACTACATCAAGTGGCCTGCTGGTACTCTTCATATCTCACTAGCTTGGTGTTAAGGGTCACTTCCCATTTTCCCAATTCCATCTTCCTCGATCCTACTCACAAATTATTCAAACTGAGAAAATGAATCTGCTGAGCATTTATGAAAAGGCACTTTTTTCTTTTTATTCTGAGGACCTCAGTTTATGTGGTGTCTCTCCTGTGGACAAGTCCTCCTAGACAGAGAGAGAGAAAGATCTTCCATCCTCTGGTTCACTGCCCAAACAGCTCCAACAGCCAGGGCTGGGCCAGGATGAAGCCAGGAGCTTCATCTGGGTCTCCTAAATGGGTGCAGGGGTCTGAGCACTTGGGCCATCTTCCACTGCCCTCCCAGGCACATCAGCAGGGAGCTGGATCAGAAGTGGAGCAGCTAGGACTCGAACCGACTCCTACCAGCACTGCAGACGACAGCTTAACCCACAGTACCGAATTGCCGCTCCCTCATTTATCAAATTCTTAGCATTCTTCATGGCCCAACTCAACATCCGTGACATCTTTAAGAACTTTGTAATACAACAGAGAACAGGTGAGATACTGTACATACAAAAAGAGTAAAACAACAACAACAAAACCCCGAAATCTAACAAAATCATATGGAAATTGTAAGGAATAAAGTGTCACCTCTGGGGGAAATGTGTAGGCAAGGTTTTGGGGGAAACCTGTAAGATGTCCAAGGTCAGAGAGAACAGGGGGCACTTTTAGAAGAAGAAATGGAATGACCAGTGGCTGGTATTGTGGTGTAATAGGTAAAGCCGCCCCCTCAAATGCCGGCATCCAATATGGGTGCCAGTCCATGTCCCAGTTAATGGCCTGGTAAAAGCAGCAGAAGATGGCCCAAGAGCTTGGGCCCCTACCACCCATGTGGCAGACCAGGATGAAGCTCCTGGCTTCAACCTGGCTCAGTCCTGGCCATTGTGACCACCTGGGTTGTGAATCAGCAGGTGGAAGATCTTTTTCTCTTTCTCTCTCTCTTTCAAATAAACCTTAAAAAAAAGAAAAAGGAAAAGGAAAAAATGCAGACAGTCTCACCATTTTTTTCTTTCCCTATGTTTGGCTCTAATCAAATGATAGACTGCCCTTAATTTCTAAGGGTCCTTACCCACCCAGGATATTGAAGAAGTTACCAAGACAACATATTTAATATAGTAATCAGATGATCAATATCCAAAGTAGACTAGTTTATACCTGCACACATTTTCCGATAGCTTTTGTAAACATAAAAACACAACACACCTGCAAAACCCAATATAAATTCTGTGCACATAAGGCTGAATTCTGTTATTTCTGTAACATTAAATGCACCCTAAGAACTGAAAATTTTGACTTATTGATTATTTTGATTATTTAATTTTTCCTGAATAATTTTATTCTATGAATAGCAACCTTTGATTTTTCATTCGCTCCAAGCCTGGAGCTACCTCAACACTTCTTGAGGGGTGAGGGTCTGGTCTCGCACTCACGTGGGAGAGCCTGCATTCCACAGCAGGCTCTGCTTCTGACCCCGGATCCAGTGGTGATGGCTCAAGGAATGGATTCCTGCCACCTACTGTGGAGACCTGGATTGTGTTCCCAGCTCCTAGGTTAGGCACCAGTCAGGAGCCACTCAAACATCTGGGGAGTGAGCCAACGGATGAGTGCTGTCTGTCTGTCTCCCTCTGTTTGTCTCTAAATAAGCAAGAATAAAAATTAAAATAAACACTTGCTGAATTAACAATATTGGGATAGATGCCAATGTTGTGGTACAGTGAGTTAAGCTGCTGCCTACAGTCCCAGCATCCCGATGGTCCACTTCCAATCCAGCTCTCTACTAATGGCCTGGAAAAGCAGCGGACGATGGCCCAAGTGCTTGAGCCCCTGCACCCAGAAGAGACTCAGAAGCAGCTCCTGGCTCCTGGCTTCAGCCCAGCCCCATCCCAGCCATTGCGGGCATTTGAGGAGTGAACCAGTGGATGGAAGATGGATCTCTCTCTCCCCCCCTCCACCTTCCTCCCTCCTTTCTATTCTCCCTCCTTACCTCTCTCTCCCTCTAACTCTGCCTTTCAAATAAATAAAATAAATCTTTATTTTAAAAAATCTTTTTAAAAAATATGGATATATATTTCATTGAAAATATTCCTCTCAATTATCCAGAATAACAGGAAGCAGGTAAACTAACATTAATAAAAAGTGATAACAAAATGTATTCATAAAAACTTAAGCTGTTATTTCAAAACCACCGTCTTTGAAATAAACATAAGTAACTCAAATTTTTACTCTAGGCTTTGTTGCAACATACACACACACACACACCATCAAGACATTTTTATTAAATATAGCATGAAAGAGAAAAATCACATAATTTGCTACCCAGGAAAATGCTACCTGTTCACCTTTGTATTCTTAGCACAGACTGGGAGCCTCCAGACCGCTCCCCGAGCTCAGCTGTCTCGGGAAGTGTCTGTTCTTTTCCCTGTCTCAGAGGTAGGAGTCGTCAGCTCTGCAAGTGAAAGCAGAGCCTACCCACCACACACGCTCCACACATTTCAAGAGCTCTCTGGAATGAGAAGAGATATCCAGAGAGAAGTCCTCTAATCCCACCAGCAGAAGCCGCACTGTCTCACTGTTGTCCCTGTGCTATATTTAGACGGCTCTGAATTGAGTTATTTGAGCATGTACAGATACAACCTTGAAGGGGTCCACGTACTTGCTCCTGACGATCTGGAAACAAAAGCTGCTATTCAGATAAAAGATGACAGGCAACAGGAATCTGACAGGCCAGTAATTTACTGCATTTTCTGCACATTTGAATTTGTAGGCCTCCATAGCCATTAAGCGGAATTAGTTTCATGATGTCAGCCAAAAAGCCTCATGGGCAACAGTTTCGTGTCATTAAAAAAACTACCATGCTCAATCTGTTTTCTCATTAGAAGTCTCTCAGTGAACGGGGAAGAGATGTTTTAATTGGACTCTCACTCTATCCATGTTTAGTACAGCACTGAACTATATTCTTTCTCCTGTCTAAAATAATTCAGATAGACTTGAAGAAACTAAGTATCAGACTAGCTAGCAGTTCTCTACCAAAAACCGGAGCAATTTCAAACACAAATGTGATATTACTGTGATACAAGGTTATCCAGTTGAAAAGCACCTACCAGGGAAGGGCATCTTCATCTCCTACTGCTCCCATTTGTTACTCTCAGGATCTCAGCTGCTGAGTCTTTGTGAACGCTATTTCCCCCTCTTTATTTTTATCTCTTAAGATTGATTGATTGACTGATTGTCTGAAAGGCAGAATGACAGGGAGACACACACACACACACACACACACACACACACAATCTTCTAGCTGCTGGTTCACTCCTCAAACAGCCACAATGGTCGAGGCTGGGCCAGACTGAAGCCAGGAGCCAGGAATTCCATCCTGGTCTCCCAAAACGGTGGCAACGGGTGCATTAGCAGGGAGCTGGATCAGAATGCACATCTGGCATTCTGATATGGGGTGCCGGCCAGAGCAAGTCCCTACACCACCACACACCCTGCTTCCTTACTTAGAATCTCATGGGGGTGAGTCTGACAAATTTCTACTCATTACAGAACTCTTTCCTGGTTTTCCCAATGCTCATCCTATGGACTTTCTACATGATTTAATTAAGTACTTCTCACATTGGGTAGCAGTTCTGCCTCTTAGGGTCAGAGACCAATAAGCTCGCCGTGGACCAGGGCTGATCACCTCTTGGCACTACGCATACTCAGTCAGTACACACCAGCACAGCTGAGGGGCTGAGCTGAATGAGGCATTGGAGTACTGGGATGTAATCTGGTGAATGGGCACAACTCCAGGTGCTTGCTGATGGCCAGGCTCTCAACTACCACCATGATCCAGCAAGTAAAGCAGAAAAGGTGACACAGCAAAGAGGATGGGCAGGTCGTTTTAGATCCAGAACCAGGGCCATGGCCAGGAATGGTGGGGACCTGCGTTGTACGGACTGGTAAAAACACTGAATATCATACTTGTCACTTCATACCCAAAGCATGGGACATACCTAGCTTATAGAACTGCAATTCTTTGTCAAAACAATGAGTGAAGACATCCCAGTCCTATCAACGGTGCAAAGTCAATGGGTATGCTGTTAAAACTATGCAAGATCGACAAGAGTCCAGATCCTGAAGAACTAGAGAGGAAAACTCATCAGGCCTGTCTGCTTCTGTTTGGTTTCAGCCTCTGATTAAGTAGATGTTTAATTTGAAAATGTGGGCAAAAATCTTCAATGTGACAGTTCCAAGAGCACAGAATTCAAGTAGCATTTTTATGTTTTTAAGCAAAGTTTAAAAACAGTGTTCCCTCTTAACAGCACAAATGGAGATTGCTGACTAGTAGAGAACTTCGTAGACAGGAAGACATCTACCTCTGAAGAACACATAATTAATTAAACTGGAGAGGAAAAGCAAGAGCGAGAAGAGTCAGTTAATTATAAATGGCATGCCTAATTACAGATTTTGCTAGGGGCTTCAGGTACTCCTAATTAGTTTTACTTTGTATATTAATTATAAGTAGAATACCTTGAGAATTTCTGAGTACCGGAATTCACTGAGTATGTAAAATCAAAGTTTAAGTTATCCTTATAATTTAACACTTAGATGTTCAATAATGTATGATAATTATTTTGAAAGTCATCAATAAAATATATATCACACTAAAATTGAGTTACTAAGATTACTAAGGTGGGCCAGCGCCGCGGCTCAATAGGCTAATCCTCCACCTAGCGGCGCCGGCACACCGGGTTCTAGTCCCGGTCGGGGCGCTGGATTCTGTCCCGGTTGCCCCTCTTCCAGGCCAGCTCTCTGCTGTGGCCCGGGAGGGCAGTGGAGGATGGCCCAAGTGCTTGGGCCCTGCACCCACATGGGAGACCAGGAGAAGCACCTGGCTCCTACCTTCAGATCAATGGCCACAGCGGCCATTGGGGGGTGAACCAACGGCAAAGGAAGACCTTTCTGTCTCTCTCTCTCACTGTCCACTCTGCCTGTCAAAAAATAAAAATAAAAATAATTTTAAAAAAAGATTAAATTAAAAAAAGATTACTAAGGTGGTGATAAAACAATCCATAAGGGAAGAAGTGTGCAACTGAAAGCAGGATGACTATGCAGCGTTGATATTAATTCTGAACATACAAGTTGTGATGTAACAATCTTTTTAGGCTACTTTTAGGCTACTTTCTGGGACAAACATCATCTTTCAACCCGGCTATAGGGAGCTTCAGAGAGCCCTAAAATAAAAATGTTAGAAGTGACAAAGGAAGGGAAGAATAGAATAGAAACTAATTACAACTGTCCTATTGATCTAACATCAATCATTAGAAAAACAATGCTGTGCTCTATATATGCTAGTGAAAAATTCCAGAAGGTGACAAAGTCTCAAACAAGCATCATGATTTTAGGTAGGACAAATTAAAGATCAGCTTTAAGAGAGAGACTTGTGTGTGTTCATTGGATCAAAAACTTAGAGAATTTAGATCACTGTATATTTTAATAAAATCTTTTAAAAGTATCACTGATCAAAATCTGAAAGAATTTATGTAAATGGTCTTGGTTATTATAGCACTGTCATGTGAATTTAAACAAATTGTATACAAAGAATAGATAAGTAATAGTAACACTAGCTACCATTTATTGAGCACCTACATATGAGCAGGATTTAAAAACATCATGGAGGGGCCCTGGTCTACAGTGCTGGCATCCCATATGGGTGCCGGTTTGAGTCCTGCAGCTCCACTTTTTTTTTTTTTTTTTAATATTTATTTATTTGAAAGTCTGAGTTACCAGAGACAAGGGAGAGGCAGAGAGAAAGAGAAGTCTTTCATCCGCTGGTTCACTCCTAACCTGGGCGCAACAGCTGGAGCTGCACCTATCTGAAGCCAGGAGCCAGGAACTTCTTCTGGGTCTCCCATATGGGTGCAAGGGCCCAAGGACTTGGGGCATCTTCTACTGCTTTCCCAGGCCATTGTAGAGAGCTATATAGGAAGTGGAGCATCCGGGACTCGAACTGGGCCCATATGGAATGCCGGCACTGCAGGTGGCAGCCTCACCTGCTAAGCCACAGCGCTGGCCCCGACTGTTCTACTTCTGACCCAGCCCCCTGCTATGGCCTGGAAAAGCAGTAGAACACGGCCCAAGTTCTTGGGTTCCTGTAGATGTGTGGAAGACCTGGAGGAGGCTTCTGTCTCCTGTCTTCGGATAGGCCCAGATCTGACCATTGCAGCCATCAGGGGAGTGAACCTGCAGAAGGAAGCTCGCTCGCTCTCTCTCTCTCTCTCTCTCTCTGCCACTGCCTCTCTGTACTCTGCCTTTCAAATGAATAAATAAATCTTTAAAAAAAATTCATGGAACAGGGGCCGATGCTGTGGTGTAGCAGGTCAAGCTGTTGCTTATAGTACTGGCATCCCATACAGGCACTGGTTCGAATCCCAGTTGTTCTACTTCTGATCCATCTCTGCTACGGCCTGGGAAAGCAGTAGAAGATGGCCCAAGTCCTTGGGCTCTGGAAACTGCGTGGGAGACCTGGAAGAAGCTCCTGGCTCTTGGCTTCAGATCAGCCCAGCTCCAGCTGTTGTGGCCATTTGGGGAGTAAACCAACAGAATGGAAGACCTCTCTCTCTCTCTGCGCTTCTGCTTCTGCCTCTGCCTCTTTATAACTCTGCCTTTCAAATAAACAAATACATCTTTTACAAAAATATCATGTGGAGCCGCCCCGGTGGCGTAGCAGGTAAAGCTGCCACCTGCAGTACTGGCATCCCATGTGGGTACTGGTTCAAGTCCCAGCTGTTCCACTTCCAATGCAGCTCTCTGCTATGGCCTGAAAAAGCAGTGGAAGATGACCCAAGTCCTTGGGCCCCTGCACGCACGTGGGAGTCCCAGAAGAAGCTCCAAGCTCCTGACTTTGGATTGGCTCAGCTCCAGCCGTTGCAGCCATTTGGGGAGTGAACCAATGGATAGAAGACTTCTGTCTCTACCTTTCTCTGTAACTCTTTCAAATAAATAAATAAATCCTTACCAAAAAAATCATGAAACAGTTTAATTAAAAGGTAATGTGGAGGCAGAGTTTGGCATAGCAGTTACAGCACAGCTTGGGACACACGTATCACCTACCAGAGTGCCTAGGTTCAAGTCTTAGCTCCACTCTGACCGAAGCTTCCTACCAAAGTGCACTCAGGAGGCAGCAGGTGATGACTCGAGTACTCGGATCCCTGCCACCAATGTGGGAGACCCAGATTAGGTTCCTGGCTCCTGGGCATTTGGGAAATGAACCAGCAGATGCAAGATCTTGCACGCGCGCTCTCTCTCTCTCTCAAGTGAATAAAAAGAAATTAATTAAAAATAAAAACGTGAGTTTTCCATGATGTTTTTGAAGACTCTTGTACCATGCCAAACAGAATACAAGGTGCTTTACATAGGTTATTGATTTTCCCAGCCACTTTACCATACGAATAGTATCAACACCACCTTACTGATGAACTGATGCTAAAAATAACATTGTCAAAATCAATGGGTGAGTGGCATAGTAAAGATTCAAACCCACAGCTCACTTCGTGGTGAAATGAAGCCAGCCAACATGGACATTTCATGTTGTATTAGCTCCTGTAAAAGGCTGAAGTTAAGGACATCCCCAAGGATGTGACCATCTGAATACCTAAGGAAAACCATGTATCACTTGGTAATTCTATTTCTGACCCCTGGTTTGGGAAATCAAAAGGATGTTTCTAGTTAACATAAGGACAGTCACAAAATTCTCTTCATTGAATTCATTTTTATCTAAATGGTAAAATTATTTAAAACGTAAATGCAGCAGTACTAAATGAGTACCTAATGTAACATACTGAAAAATAACCTTTCTCTAATTTCTAGAAACAAATATAATAAACTGAGCAAAAAAGAAAATTTACTGTCAGTTAAGAAAAAAGACAGGTATCTTAAATCTCTCCCACAAGAATAAGTATAAAAATAAGCAAAAGTAAACTGACATATAAAATCACAAAACACCAAACAAAGGCAGGCAACAAGTGCTTGATGAACAAGTTACTAACTTTGCTAAAGGAAAATGGAAAGTGAAAACTGGGAAGAAAAGTTAAAACTAAGGGAACAGTTCACCTTTCTCCAAGTCCTCTTCCAGGTAAACACATGCAGGCTGGGCCCCTGTAATCTAGAAAGCCAAAACCCGAAATGCTCTAAATCCAGAACTTTCCGAGTGCCCACATGATACCACAAACAGAAAATCCTTCATGACTGGACTTCCTAATGGGAGTCACACTAACAATAAAAAATTGCCTTCAGACTATGGATATAAGGTAAAGATGAAACATAAATGAATTTCATGTTTAGACTTGCATGCCATTCCCAAGATACTGCATTATGTTTATGCAAATATTCCAAACTCTCAAAACAGTTCAAAACACTTCTGGTCCTAAACATTTCAGATAATGGACATTCAACCTACAACACTTGCTCCTGAGGTTCTTTCTATAAACAATGCTCCAGAATAACCTGCCCTGGGAGAAATCTCCTCCTCACACTGTGCCCAAAGATAAGGTCTTATGCCCAAAATGACACGCTCCCCTCTCCTGAAGAGCCACTCTCTAGAAATATTTTTCCATTCCTCTGTATCCCAGAGCGTATCTTGAAAGCCAATCTTTCTCTCTCTACTGGTTTCCTGAACTGAATATTACTGTTGCATCAACATAATGAAAAATTTTTTAATTTTTTATTTTATTTATTTATTTTTTTTTTTGATAGGCAGAGTGGACAGTGACAGAGAAAGAGAGAAAGGTCTTCCTTTTCCGTTGGTTCACCCCACAATGGCCGCTGTGGCCAGCGCACCACGCTGATCCGAAGCCAGGAGCCAGGTGCTTCTCCTGGTCTCCCATGCGGGTGCAGGGCCCAAGCACTTGGGCCATCCTCCACTGCCTTCCTGGGCCACAGCAGAGAGCTGGACTGGAAGAGGAGCAACTGGGACAGAATCCGGCAGCCTGACCGGGACTAGAACCTGGGGTGCCAGCGCCGCAGGCAGAGGATTAGCCTAGTGAGCCTCAGCATCAGCCTACATAATGAAAAATTTTAAGAGTTGTTTATGATACACAGGAATCATGACACAATCAGGAGACCTTATTGTGAAATGTACTTTTCATTTCAAAGGCACAGGCATCCTTCACAAAGATGATTTTTTTAAGACTTTGCTACATGAGTTTCTACCTTTTTTATTTTAAAGAAACCATGCCTTTAACAAAAACTGTATTATTTACAGGGGGAAGAAGGGAGAGAGGGGAGCCGGGAGAAGGAAGAGGGGAAAGTAGGGGAGCGGGTGGAGAGAGAGACTGACTGTCCATTCACTGGTTCATTTCCCAAATAGCAGCAACAGCCAGGGCTGGGACAGGCCGAAGCCAGGAGCTGCCACGTGGATGTCACGGTTACGAGCACTTAAACATCACCTGCTGCCTCCCGGCATGAGCATTAGCAGGAAGCCTAGTTTTGGTCCCAGCTGCTCCTCTTCCGATCCAGCTCTCTGCTGTGGCCTGGGAAAGCAGTAGAAGATGGCCCAAGTCCTTGGGCCCCTGCACCCACGTGGGAGACCTGGAAGAAGCTCCTGGCTCCTGGCTTTGGATTGGCTCCAGTCACTGTGGCCATTTGGGGAGTAAACCAGAAGATGGAAGACCTCTCTCTCTCTCTCTCTCTCTCTCTCTCTCTCTCTGCCTCTCTGTAACTCTGCCTTTCAAATAATAAATAAATCTTTAAACACACACACACACACACACACACACACGCATATATGGACAATCTTAGTCATAAGCAAGGCTAAATCAAATGCTCCACAGAAAGTCTTGCTTCTTATAGAATCTGGAATGCAAGAGTCCAGCTGCCAGGAATCTTGTTATTTTAAGCCATTATTTATATATCACAAATCACATTTAATTAGAGTTTGCTAGTTGGTACATTTTAAAGTTATTGGAAAACAGCACAACCCCTTTCCCTTTGCTGACGTTCTAAAGCATTTTCAAATCTACTATGCACTAGAAATTCATAACAATAACGTTTTCTGTCCTAGTGGCTTTTGGAATGCCAATACTGTTGCATACTTACTTGTTGAAATAAATAAATCCCCTTAAAACTAACACTGCCAATTCTCCTTGGCCCCAGAAAATAGACATGTCAAAAACTCCAACTGGAAAGCAAATAAATCAAGGTACATATGAAATGTCATTAAAGGATCCTGAAGACCCGATCTGGGCCAGACTACAAAAAGACCTCAATCCCTGCCCCCAGGAGAATTCTGCTGCCTCCTTCACACAGCACTCACGGGCGAGAGGTCCTCGGCGCGCCCCCACCAAGCACAAACGCGCCGCTGCGGTGCACTGCACAAATCCAGGCACGCTGCCGTCCCCACCTCGCCTCTCCTTGATCTGCAAGGCACAAGTGCAGCTCGCCGAGGCTGTCTGTAACTGACCTGCTTCAGGAGCGCTCTGAGTGCTCAGGTGGGACTTGCAGCACTGCAGTTCTTTCCAGGGGACGTGCGGGTTATAGTGACCGTGAACTGAGCGCGCAGTTACGTAAAAAGAGAGAAGAAAACGGGCAGCCCGCAGTGGTGCTGAAAATCCAACGTAACACAAACATCTTCTCCACGGAAAGAAAAGTACTTGAGAACCACGTATTCCAAATGGAAACACCAGGATCTGGGGTATCCACAGACAGTCCCATAGGAGTAGAATTATGTATCCAGGATGCTCTGAGCAGCCCCTGAATTAACATGCTCCCTGGAACAAAATGTCCTAAGAGAACATGAGTCACTTTTGAGGAGCTCCCCAAAGAACATAACATAAAACACTTCGAGTATCAAGAACAAATTAACAAAGAAACCCCTGAGAAATATATACGTATCCTAAGCTATACATGACTTAACACAAGTAACACATCAAATACCCCAAATTTATAATTCTATACCTCATGGAAAAATGATAGACATGGAAGGAAACCATATTCTAAGTAAATGCAGAAGAGGGAACTCAAAAAGGTCATGGAAAAATTGAGTTGAAATATAAGTTTCCTGGGGCCAGCACCGTGGCTCACTTGGTTAATCCTCCGCCTGAGGCACCGGCATCGCATATGGGTGCCGGGTTCTAGTCCCGGTTGCTCCTCTTCCAGTGCAGCTCTCTGCTGTGGCCCGGGAGGGCAGTGGAGGATGGCCCAGGTGCTTGGGCCCTGCACCTGCATGGGAAACCAGGAGGAAGCACCTGGCTCCTGGCTTTGGATCGGCACAGCACGCTGGCTGTAGCAGCCATTTGGGGAGTGAACCAACGGAAGACCTTTCTCTCTGTCTCTCTCTCTCTCACTGTCTAACTCTACCTGTCAAATAAGATAAAAAAAAAAAAAGAAAGAAAGAAAAGAAAAGAAATATAAGTTTCCTGTGTTGCAAAAAAAAATTTGAAATTCATGCTTATGAGAGATCTTCAAAAAGTCTGTGGAAATGTGTATTATGAAAAAACTATGCATGAATCTCAAAATTGTTTTGTACCAAAATAAACCTTTAATTCCATTTCCCACAAACTTTTTGAATTACCGACATCCAACATATGCAGCTGCTGGGGTTTCCTGCAATTATTCTAGGAGTGTATATTTAGAATCAGAACTATTCACTGCCAACTCAGGGGGCCCCATTCAACATTAAATATGGGTCCCACAGAGATCTTTAGATAGTTGGTTCGGCCCTGAACCTTCATATTTGACCAATTTTGGAAGGTCTAGCAGCCCTTAAAAAGGAAACTCTCCCATTTACAGCAACACTTGCCTAGGAGATGTCACAATTAAATGCTGCTTCACTCCAATGGAACCTATATTAATCAGTCATATACAAATCTATGAATTCATTCCCTCCCAACCAGAAATGCTTCTCAATCCTTACTGGGGACAACCGACATTGACATCCCCACCCTGGTCTCTTCTAATACTAAAATCCAGAATATTCTTCACTGACAATTAGTGAATTTCTATTTTTTTTTAATTATTTTGTCCTTTTTCTTTTATTTAAGATTTATTTGAAAGAAAGAGTTAGAGGCAGACACGGGGAGGGGGGAGCAAGGACTCGGGCAATCTTCCACTGCTTTCCCAGGCCATAGCAGAGAGCTGGATTGGCAGTGGAGGAGCCAAGACTCGAACCAGTGCCCGTATGGGATGCCGGCAAAGCAGGCAGCGGCTTTACCCATTACGCCACAGCACCGGCCCCAGTGAATTTCTTTACTATATTTTCTTGAGTGGCAAATAAACTCAGCTTTGTTTTATCTTGATATTTTCAGCTCCACTGTTATATTCCTTGACATACTGACTTTTCAAGAATCCTTTTATCTCCTTTTCTTCCACTAAAAGTAAACCAATTCTGGGCTAGCTAGAACTGGTCAATAGCAGAGTCATCTTAGCAATCAGTAATACAGGCTGGGAAAGCTGTGTGTCTGATGGTTAGGTCATGCCACTGATGTACCTGAAAACCTGCCAAACAATTATAATCACCACCGTAGCGAAACAGCAGCCCTCAGAGGACTGAATGGCGGTGCTAACCACTGCAATGTTGGGAGGAAGGACATAAATGATTTTTAAAGGCAAGTTTCCTTTTCATTCCTCTTTCTGCTTTTAATTTACATAGTCAACTGTCAAAGAGAGAAAGCAAAATAACTATTGAGACAGAATTACTTGCCCCTCAAAGACAGGCATCCCCCTACTCTCCAAATGGCAGATGGATAGGTGTGTTGCTGGAAACCCTGGCATACCACTTTCACCAAATTATTCCTTGGGTAACTTCAGAATGAAAGATATTTTCCAAGTGAAAAAAAAGCTCAATTTAGATAACACAAATTAATTTGGATCACCTGTCCAGTCAGACTGAACTCCCTGGCACATCCCAAGCTTCCCTCTCCCTACTCACAAAGGATATCCCACAGGTTTTGTGGAATCCAAACAGACAGTAAAATGCTACTGTGAATTTTCAACTAGGGAATAACTTGATGAAAATTATGTATTAAGATGACATGAAAAGACAATCAAGGATTATAGCTGTGAGACAATGGAAGCCAGGAGACCAACTCGACGGGAGATGACAAGCGATCCATGTAGAATAAGGCAGTGGGCTTTTGGAAGAACAAAGAGCCAAATCTGACATTATCAGCAAACATCACCTTTTCTATTATCAACTCACTTTCTCCTGCAAACAGGTGGATGTAAGTAATTATTTTCCTAATTTGCTCATGAAAGAAAGGAGGCCTTTACAGCTCACTTGTGAGGTGCAGGGTCATCTTTATCTAAGCAGGCTACAGAGTGCCAGGACATTATCCTTTTCAATTACAGCACTCTACTCTCCCAAAGCACCCTACACGGAGCAATTTCAGAAGCACTCATTTAGCCTTCACCACTGGCTTGGTGGCATTAGCCTGCTCTCTCGCCTTCTCCAGGAGCTCCCACCTGCACCCCAAGCCCACGCCCACCACCCCCGCTTAGATAAAAAGGGCCAGGGCAAAAACAGGGCCTAAGAGTCTAATTTTATCTGACCTGTAAGTGAGATCAAAAGAGATTAGATGCTTTGCCAAAATTAGTAACAAAACCAGAATCAAAGCCAAGTGTTTGAAACTCCTAACATTAGGTCTTGAAGATAACCTTCACATTTTCTCTACCCTTCAATACAACATACCAAAAAATCCTTACAGAACTGTTCTTCATCACTGGCGCTGCGGCTCACTAGGCTAATCCTCCGCCTTGCGGCGCCGGCACACCAGGTTCTAGTCCCGGTCGGGGCACCGGATTCTGTCCCGATTGCCCCTCTTCCAGGCCAGCTCTCTGCTGTGGCCAGGGAGTGCAGTGGAGGATGGCCCAAGTGCTTGGGCCCTGCACCCCATGGGAGACCAGGAAAAGCACCTGGCTCCTGCCATCGGATCAGCGCGGTGCAACAGCCGCAGCGCGCCAGCCGCAGCGGCCATTGGAGGGTGAACCAACAGCAAAGGAAGACCTTTCTCTCTGTCTCTCTCTCTCACTGTCCACTCTGTCTGTCAAAAAATAAATAAATAAATAAATAAGAACTGTTCTTCAATCACAGACTCTTCAAGCCAGCCTCTGCTTCTCCCACAAACTTTTTTTTTTCACTGAAGATGGGCAAGAGTAGGTAATACATCAAAAATCAGCTAATACATCAAAGCAGATAGGAGCCCAAGCCTTCCTCGTGGATGCCCTGTTGCCCCAGGACAATGTTCTGACTCTACAGCTTGGCAGAAGAGGCCTTAATATTTCAAATATTAACATTATTAATAATATTAACATTAATATTTCAAACCCAATGATCCTTCCCACTACCACTTTCCACTTCCTCTCTCTCCAACCATTTCTGCTGAATGTCTGCAGGCGCCTCTCACATTTCCATTTCTTAGCTCACTCCATGCTTCTTCCCAGAACACTTCAGTATGGGTGTGGTTCCACCAAGCTCAACCTCTTCTCTTAGAAATGTGCGCTGTGGCACAGTAGGTTAATCCTCCGCCTGCACTGCTGCTATCCCACATGGGCACCGGTTCAAATGCTGGCTGCTCCTCTTCCAATCCAGCTCTCTGCCATGGTCTGGGAAAGCAGTACAAGATAGCCCAAATCCCTGGTCTCCTTCACCTGCTTGGGAGACCAGGAAGAAGCTCCTAGCTCCTGCTTTCAGATCGGCTCAGCTCTGGCTGTTGCAGCCATTTGGGGAGTAAACCAGCAGATGGAAGACCTTTCTCTCTGTCTCTCCCTCTCACTGTGTGTAACCCTACCTTTCAGATAAATGAATAAAATCTTAAAAAAAAAAAGTTTTAAAAAAGAAAAGAAAAGAAAGAAAGAAATGTATCCTGACAGCCTTGCCCTGGAACCCTAAAACATATCCCTTCGTAACCCACACAAGCCTGAATGAAATTCCCTCCTTGATACACAATGTCAGACTTCTCAGTGAGTGCTGCCAACTCTAAAACTAGTGAATGTTTGCCACATTATAGGTACAAGATCGCCCGAGCATCAGGCCCCTTCCGCGTTCTTCCCACGAAGCACAGCTGTTTTCCTCCACTTTCTTCTAGTTTGTCTAAGAATTCTTCAGCATTCATCCTCTTAACAAACACAGCAGTGTAACCCAAACTTGGAGTATGTCTCCAAGCTCCTTAAAGGGAGATGAAACAATGAAACACTTGAAGTTATTTCCATATAACACTCAATGAGTCAATGTGACCAAAAAAAAAAATTGAACCTTTATAGATATTGGTAATGCTGCTACACAAGGGGGAAACACCTTCATCTAAAATGTTCCTTATGGGGGAGGCATCTGGCCCAAGGTCAAACACCTGTGTCCCACTTCAGGGTGCCAGGTTGGACTCTCAGCTCCAGCTCCTGGTTCAGGCTTCCTGCTGCTGTGGACCCTAGGAGGCATCAGTGATGGCTCAAGTTGTTGGGGTGCTGCCACCCACAAGGGGACTTGGACTGAGCTGCTGGCTCCTGGCTTCTGCATGGCCCAGGCTCAGCTGTGATAGGGATCTGGGGAGTTAGCCAGTGGAAGACAGCTTTCTTTGTCTCATTCTTTCCCTGTTTGTCTCTCCCTGCCTCCCAAATAAAAATTTTTTATTTAAAAAATGCCCAGTATATCTATTTGGAAAATGATATGCTAGCTTCTGAGTGATCAAAAAGTTGAATGAGATATGAAATCAATTCATACCATCATTTTAAATAGAGCTATGATATCTATACTGCAACAGCAAACAAACGCCTTGCAAAAAAAATCAGAGTTAAAACTTGCAATGTCCCAGTACATGTTCCCTTAATATTTATAGACAGGACAACAGTAAAGGGTACATCAAAATTAGACAATGATACTTCTCAGAACCTGTCAAAACTTTCCCACAAGGGATTCAGATTGGGAGCCGCATGAAATATTCATGCCATTGATATATATATATATATATATATATATATATATATATATATATATAAAAGAAGTTTCTACCAAAATATTAACCAACAGTTTAACCAGATATAGCTTCAAACTGGTTACAACACTATATGCAACAGTTCTTATAATATAGGTTGAGAGATTCTACTAAATCAACTTTTTTTTTTTTTTTTTAAGATTTATTTATTTTAAAGAGTTACAGAGAGACGGAAGGACAGGCAGAGAGAGCTCGATCTTCCTTCCACTGGTTCACACTCCCTGAACGGCCACAACAGATAGGATTGCGCCAGCCAAAGTCAGGAGCCAGGCACTTCTTCCAGGTCTCCCAAATGGGTGCAGGGGCCCAAGGACTTGGGCCATCCTCCACTGATTCACCTGGAACATTAGCAGAGAGCTGGATCAGAAATAAAGTGGTCAGGACTCAAACCAGCATCCATATGGGATATTGGCACTGCAGGCTGGAGCTTTAAGCCCCTATACCACAGTGCTGGCCCCTTAGTGGTTCCTTTAAAAAGCACTTAAATGGGACTTAAGATAAAAATACTCATGTATGTCTTTCTTTGGTTTTTAGAATTATTTTGATCAATCTAACATTTGGCACAATGGTTTAAGTCCCTGCTTGGCACACTGGCATGCCACATCAGAGTGCCTGGTTTGAGACCCAGCAACTCTGTTTTCCACCTAGCTGGCTGCCAAAGCACACCCTATGAAGCAGCAGGTTATAGCTCAAGTACTTGGGTGCCTGCCACTCACCAGAAAACATGGGTTGAGTTCCAGGATCATGGCTTCAGTCTGGCCCAGCACTGGCTCTTGAGGGCCTTTGGGGAGTGAACCAGCAGACAGAAAATATTTCTATACTTCTTTCTCTGTGCCCTTGAAAAAGCTCATGGAAAAAGCTTGCAATTTTTAAAAACTACACAGGAATTTCAAAAAAATTTTTTGTACCAAATAAATATGTTTTAGCCCACTTTCCATGAGCTTTTGGAAGCTCCTTGATACTAAGAATTAAACATTTTAAAAAATAGGTTGCAAATAAAAACACTATTGAACCTGAATCAGAGGGTCTCTCTGCCTTCCAAATAAACATTTTTAAAAATTTAAATGTTACTGAAATCGATACTAATTATAACATAATGGAATTTCTTATATTTACTTGAGGGTGAGTACGGAATGTAAAAAATGAATTATTCTTTTCTTTGCAAATTTATTTTCATTTCCTTTGAAAAGCAGAAAAAGAGACACAGGGACAGAGAAAGATCTTCCATCTGTTGGTTCATTCCCCAAATTCCCAAGCAGCATACTAACTGCTGTGTCAAACACCCGATCCATAAATTAGGTAGTCTAACGATCAGAATGATGGGGAAAAAAAAAACCTAACTACATTTGAATTTTAGTTAAAAAAACCACACCGGGACCAGGGGTCTATTTTTGCCCTCACCTTTACTCTTCCCCCGCTGCCAGCCACCTGTCTCAGAGGTTCTCATGCAGAGTAAAGAGCAACAACGCCACTTTCCTTCCAAATGAAATCAGGTTTTGGCAAACGTAAGTCAGTATGCCAGTTAAAAATAGAAACTCAACCCAAAATGTAACTTGGCAAGAACTACTTCAGTATACAGTAGTGTTTCCACTGAATAGCATTATATTTTCCATTTATCATTTTTAAATGTATAAAAATAACGCAGAAATCTGCACATGTAGATAAATGAATACTAGCTTCCAAGTTAACATATGAAGCAAGACTCCTTTAAGCATGCACTGTGAGCATCCTTACTCCATTTTGGAAACAAACTCCCTGCGAGAGGCGTCCTTAATAACTCTGATACATCAAAAAAAAAAAAAAAAAAAAAAAAAAAAAAAAAAAGCTACTGTGACTGTCTTATAGGTTAGCGTCCAACCTTACCAGCTCACACCCCATTTTCATCAGCATGTGTGCCAACTGCCTTCATCAGACCCTCCAGCAGACCCATCTGGGGTCTCAAACCACATCTGCATGAGTAAAGTTTTATTTAAACAGTCATGCCCATTCAGTTACTGTATAAGTTGCTTCTGCCTGCTTTTTCTCTATATTGATTGGCAGCGTCGAGTAGTGTGACCAAGACCATTTGCTTCTTGACAGAAGAAATCTGCAAAATCCAAAACTTTTAAAATAATTTGGATGATGGGGCCGGTGCTGTGGCAAAGTGGGTTAACTCCTTGGCCTGAAGCGCTGGCATCCCATACGGGGACCAGTTCGAGACCCGACTGCTCCACTTCCTATCCAGCTCTCTGCTATGGCCTGGGAAAGCAATAGAAGATGGCCCAAGTCCTTGGGGCCCTGCACCCACATGGGAGACCTGGAGGAAGCTCCTGGCTCCTGGCTTCAGATCAGCTCAGCTCTGGCCATTGTGGCCATCTAGGGAATGAACCATCAGATGGAAGACCTCTCTCTCTCTGCCTCTCCTCTCTCTGTGTAACTCTTTCAAATAAATAAATATTTTTTAAAAATAATAATTTGGGGCTGGCGCCATGGCTCACTAGGCTAATCCTCCACCTTGTGGCACTGGCACACTGGGTTCTAGTCCCGGTCGGGGCACCGGATTCTGTCCCAGTTGCCCCTCTTCCAGGCCAGCCCTCTGCTGTGGTCAGGGAGTGCAGTGGAGGATGGCTCAAGTACTTGGGCCCTGCACCCCATGGGAGACCAGGAGAAGTACCTGGCTCCTGCCATCGGATCAGTGCGGTGCGCCGGCCGCAGCGCGCTGGCCACGGCGGCCATTGGAGGGTGAACCAATGGCAAAGGAAGACCTTTCTCTCTGTCTCTCTCTCACTGTCCACTCTGCCTGTCAAAAAATAATAATAATAATAATAATAATAATTTGGATGGGGGCCAGTGCCATGGCACAGTAGTTAATCCTCTGCCTGCGGCGCCAGCATCCCATATGGGCACCGGTTCTAGTTCCAGCTGCCCCTCTTCCGATCCAGCTCACTACTGGGGCCTGGGAAAGCAACAGAAAATGACCCAAGTGCTTGGACCCCTGCACCCACATGGGAGACCAGGAGGAAGCACCTGGCTCCTGGCTTCAGATCGCCACAGTTACAGCCATTTCGGCCATCTGGGGAGTGAATCAACGGAAGGAAGACATTTCTCTCTGTCTCTCCCTCTCACTATCTGTAACTCTGCCTTTCAAATAATAAATAAATAAAAATCTTTAAAAAAATAACTTGGACGGAGGCCAGCACTGTGGCATAGTGGGTGAAACTGCAGTGCCAGCATCCCAAATGGGTGGCGGTTCAAGTCCCACCTGCTCAGATTCCAATCCAGCTCTCTGCTATAGCCTGGGAGAGCATTAGAGGGTAGTCCCATTTTTGGGACCCAGAGGAAGCTCCTGGCTCCTAGCTTCAGATAAGCCCAGCTCTGGTCATTGTGGCTACTTGGGGAGTAAACCAGCAGACAAAAGACCTTTCTCTTTCTGTCTGTCTCTCTCTCTCGCTCTCTCTCTGCCTCTGTAACTCTGCCTTTAAAATAAACAAATTTTTTTAAAAAATTACCTGGATGAAGTTTCTTCAGCAGTGTCTCTGGTGTTCGTTCATGAAATTATGGTGACTTCTCAGAACTTTCTATAGCCAATTAGCTTTTTAACATTTACATCTCTTAGAACCCACGGATAAGATACTTTCTTAAAAAAAAAAAAAAAGCAGAGTTGACTCAATAACATGTGAAGCTGAAATCCTGTTGGACTCAAAATATGAAATACTAATATCATCCTAACTACTATTACTCAGCAGTAAGGAATTGTCATAACAAGATTGAGTAATGGCAGGAATATGTGTGCCCTACTCTTCCTCAAGGTTTTTTTTTTTTTTTTTAAGTTTTACTTATATGAAAGACAGAGTGACAGAAAGAGAGAGGGAGAGAGTGACAGAGGGAGAGAGGGAGGGAGGGAGAGAAGAAGGGAGGGAGGGAGGGAGAACGAGCTTCCATACACTGGTTCATTCCCCAAATGCCCATAACAGCCAGGAGCAAAGAACTCACCCAGGTCTCCCACTTGAGTGGCAAAGGCCCAAGCACCCATCTTCCACTGCTTTTCCCAGGTGCATGAGCAGGGAGTTGGGTCAGAGCAGAGCAGCCAGGATTCTAACTGGCACTCTGATATGGTATGCCAGTGTTGGAAGCAGTGGCTTAACCTGCTGCACCACAATGCCAGCCCCACAAAGCCTGTTTTGGGTTTTCAAGTGAAAAGTCCAAAATAACTCCAGGTAAAAATGGCATATACCTAGCTGGTCAGCAAATATGCAGAGAATAAAGAAGTTATGGGGATGCTCAGGTTGTTACTTTTATGGAAATTACTTTATCTGTGAAAATTTTCACTCTCCAAAGCTAAGGATCTACCTGACAAAGGTGTTTTTTCATAACCCAGTCCAGACACTTCCCACAGCCACTGTCATAGGCAGGCTGTCTGGGGGCAGGGTGCCAAGGCCACTTCATACTGCAAAGGGGATACACAAACAAGTCACACTGTATGAAAATAATTCAGAGAACTCCGAGGCGTGAAAGGCACATCTATGAGGAGGAGGGGCAGTCACATCATTTTAGCCTAGTGATAGCAGAGAAGACACCTATTTAAAATGCTATCTGAACCTCTGGCATTCTAGTTAACAGCGTATAGAATTCCCACTGTGCTTAGAGGAGCACACATGGAGGAGGCAGGAGCTGGGTTTTGGAATGAGTCAGAAACACCTGGTTTGAATCAGGACTCAAGCACCCATTTCACACACAATCTTGGGCTAATTACTCAGGCTCCGTGAGCCTCAGTTTCTTCATGAGACTAATTTCATAGGATTATTATAAAGATTAAAGGAGGAATCATAGGAGAGAATGACCCATGCAAAGCAAAATTAATTAATTACTGATAGCAGCTAAACATGTAAAGAACCGGACCAGGCACATATTCCTCAGCATTACTCCTGAGAAAATCCAGTAGGTGGGTGCCATTATAGTAACGTGGCCAAGGTCACAGAACTAGCAGGCCAGGCATGGACACAGGCCATGTGGCTCCAGCAGCCAGCTCTTTACTGTCTCATACTGCAGCTATTATTAAAATGAGCATTCTAGGTCTTCCTAAGAATGACTCTTTGTAAATCAAACTGTTTGAAGCCTTCTTCAACAACATTTGAATTTTAATAGATTTGTTTTGAAAACAATCCTGCTTTGTGGTTAAAATGCTGTTAGTGGCAAAGGAGGGTACACTGTGGTCGTGAGTTTGGTACCTGCAACGTAACTTCTGACAGGAAAAATTTTCCAAACGCCCAGAACATCATGGCTGACTCTGTCAATGCCCATAAGAAGACAAACTAGGTAAGTTAGAGAACAGAAAGGGGCACGGAACAAACGCCTCCTACCCAACAAAACAGTTGAAAAGGAACTCTGGCATTTCCATGTCCTTCTATTTTCTTTTTGCTTGCAGCCTTCCAGCTCCCTTGTCCAGTTCTTTCTATGGTGTATAGCATCTTATTGTGAACTGCAGTCACCCAGTGTGCTGCGGAAGGCTAGACCTTGCTACTTCCGCCTCTGATCACAGAATCAGAGGCTCAGAGCTGGAAGGGCTCCTCCTCTGACATAGTGGGAACTGAAGCCAAAAGAAAAGTGGGGCTCCCCATGTCCTGCAACTGTTCAGTCATCAGACCGACCATGAGAACCTTTCCAACAGGCCACTCTGTCTAGACTCCTAATGAAGTGCAAACTCAGTGCCTTGTGAATCAAACTCATTGAAGACACGTGTGTTCTTGCACACACACACAGACACACACACACTAGAAATCAGCTGATACAGAGCAAGCATCTTACCAAAGAACTTTTAAGAATCTATTTGTGGCCAGCGCCGCGGCTCACTAAGCTAATCCTCCACCTGCGTCGCCGGCACCCCAGGTTCTAGTCCCGGTTGGGATGCCGGATTCTGTCCCAGTTGCTCCTCTTCCTGTCTAGTTCTCTGCTGTGGCCCGGGAGTGCAGTGCAGGATGGCCCAGGTGCTTGGGCCCTGCACCCGCATGGGAGACCAGGAGGAAACACCTGGCTCCTGGCTTCGGATTGGTGCAGCACGACAGCCGCTACACGCCGGCCATGGCGGCAGCCACTTGGGGGGTGAACCAATGGAAAAAAGAAGACCTTTCTCTCTGTCTCTCTCTAACTCTGCCTGTTAAAAAAAAAAAAAAAAAAAAAAAAAAAAAAAAAAAAAAAAAATCTACTTGAAATTGATAAAACTAAAAAGGAGAGAAGGATCCAACATGGGAAGCGGGATACACAGCAGACTCATGGAATGGCAGATGTCCTAAACAGCACTCTGGCCTCAGAATCAGTCCTTAAGGCATTTAGATCTGGCTAAAAAGCCCATGACAGTTTCTCAGGCGTGGAAAGCCAAGACACTGTGGCAAAAAATGACCTAAATGAAGGATCTCTGTGAGATCTCAGTGGAAGGAACGGGCCATTAAAGAAGAAGGTACCTTTCTCTGAAGGGAGGAAAGAACTTCGACTTTGATTATGGCCTTGTCTAAATAAGGTTGGAGTTTGTGGACTCAAGAGGCTTCCATAGCATCAGCAGGTCAAGACAAGAGCCTCAAGTGATTACTGACATCATAAATAAGTGTGTCGGGGCCAGCACTGTGGCGCAGCGGGTTAACGCCCTGGCCTGAAGTGCCGGCATCCCATATGGGTGCCGGTTTGAGTCCCGGCCGCTCCACTTTCAATCCAGCTCTCTGCTACGGCCTGGGAAAGCAGTAGAAGATGGCCCAAGTCCTTGGGCCCCTGTACCCACGTGGGAGACCCAGAAGAAGCTCCTGGCTCCTGGCTTTGGATGGGCAAAGCTCTGGCCGTTGCGGCCAGTTGGGGAGTGAACCACCGGATGGAAGACCACCTCTCTCTCTCTCTCTCTCTCTCTCTCTCTATCTGTGTAACTCTTTCAAATAAATAAATAAATCTTTAAATAAATAAATAAATAAGAGTGTCGATTGTTAAATCAACAACAGGAGTCACTGTGTACTCACTCCCCATGTAAGATCTCTGTCCTTAATGTGTTGTACTATGAGAATTAACAGTAAAAATAGTCTTCAAACAGTACTTTATATTTTGTGTGTCTTTGTGGGTGCAAACTGTTGAAATCTTTACTTAGTATATACTGTTGATCTTCTGTATATAAAGATAATTGAAGATGAATCTTGATGAATGGAATGGGAAAGGGAGTAGGAGGTGGGATGGTTTGTGGGTGGGAGGGTAGTTATGGGGGGAAAACCCCTATAATCCAAAAGTTGTCCTTTCGAAATTTATATTTATTAAATAAACATTTTCTTAAAAAAAAAGAATGTATTTGAACAAGACATAGTAAACTTGTTACCATTTAACAAAGCACTAACTACAAACTTGGAAACATTCTGAATGTTCTTCTAAACTGTTTCTTTGTTCTCAACACAGAATAAGTCTGTATGAGAAATTATCTGCACACTTTGAATACATCCAAGAAAACTGCCATGAAGGCCTGGTTATATTTCTGGTAATGCTTTCTACAGAACATTTGTCTCCTTAAGTTAATAAATTATGAAATCAGGCTGGCGCCACGGCTCAGTACGCTAATCCTCCACCTTGCGGCGCCGGCACACCGGGTTCTAGTCCCGGTCAGGGCACCGGATTCTGTCCCGGTTGCCCCTCTTCCAGGCCAGCTCTCTGCTGTGGCCAGGGAGTGCAGTGGAGGGTGGCCCACGTCCTTGGGCCCTGCACCCCATGGGAGACCAGGAGAAGCACCTGGCTCCTGCCTTCGGATAGGTGCGGTGCGCCGGCCGCAGCTGGCTGCGGCGGCCATTGGAGGGTGAACCAACGGCAAAGGAAGACCTTTCTCTCTGCCTCTCTCACTGTCCACTCTGCCTGTCCGAAAAAAAAAAAAAAAAATTATGAAATCTTCTCCTGATGGCAGGGGAAAAAACATCAAAAACTTAAAATTATTTTCTTGATTAACATGTAATACTTGCACATTTTTATGGGCACAGTATGGTATCTCAACACATGTATAAAGCATAAACTACTCAAATCGGGTACTTGGCATTTCCATTTTGCTGTTTTCTCCTTTATGTCTGGAGCAGATCAGATCCTACCAGCTCTACACAGAGAATACGTTATTTGAACTACAGTTACCTGCCGTGCCATGGAAACTAGAACTTATTATTTCTATCAGTGTTTTGGTTCCCATTATTAAACCACCCTGTGTCTCGCCACTCTTCCCAGCCTCTAGTAATCACCATTCTAATTCAGACTACTTTTAACTTCCACATGAGACAGAACATATATTTTTCTTCCTGTGTCCGGCTTATTTCACTTAACATAGTGACCTCCAGGCCTATCCATTTTGTTACAGGTGACATGATTCTATTTGTTTATATGGCTGGATAATATTCCATTGTGTCTATATTCAACACATTTCTTTATCCATTCATCCCTGATGGACACCTATGTTGATTCCATGTCCTGGCTGTTGTGAATAGTGTGCAATGAATGAGGAAGTTCAGGCATCTCTTTGATGCACTGATTTCTTATCCCCAGAAGTGGGATAACTGATCGTATGGTAGATTTTTAGTTTTTTGAAGAACCTCAGCACTGTTCTCCATAATGGCCATAGAAATCTGCATTCTGACTAACCGTGTATGGACTCCTTTTCTCCAAATTCTCACCAGCATTTGCTAATTTTTTTCCTTTTCATAATAGCAATTCTAACCAGAATGAGATCTCATTACAGTTCTGATTTGCCTTTCCCTGATGGCTAATAATAATTAGCATTTTTTCATATTTGGTGGTTGTGTTTCTTTTGAACAGCATTTAGAATATTCTTTTTACCAGATTATTTTTGTTATTGACATTATTTTTTGAGAAAGAGAAAGAAAGAGAGAGAGAGAGAGAGAGAGACTCCTACCTGCTGGTTTACTCTCCAAACGCCCACAGCAGTTGGGCTTAGGCCACACAGACACCAAGAATTGGGAAATTGAATCCAGAAGTTCCATGTGGGTGGCAGAGACCCAAATACTTGACCCATTCTGCTTCCTCCCAGCATGTACGTTAACAGGAAGCTACAACCAGGACTGGAGCAGAGACCTGAACTCAGACATTCCAAGAGAGATCTTAACTGCTAGGTCAAAGTCTGCCGCTGTTGTAGGCTTTGAGTTCTTTAGATATTATGGGTATTATAGTCTGCAAATATTTTCTCCCATTCTGTTGTCTCTTGGCTTTGTTGGTTGTTTCCGTTGCTTCACAGAAGCTTCTTAGTTTGATGTGACCTGTTTTCCGTTTGATCCCTGTGTCTTGAGGTCTTATCCAAAAGTATCACTGTCTACAACAGATGTCTTAACTTGTTCCCTCCAGGTCTTCTTATAACAGTTTCATAGTCTTAGGTTTTTTATCTCTTTGGAGTTGAATTTTGTGGGAGACAGGTGGTCAAGATTCAATCTTCTACACATGGAGATAGAATTTCCTCAGCACCATTTATTGAAGACACTGTCATTTCTCCAGTGTGTTTTTGGCATCTTTGTTAAAAATCAGTTGGCTGCAAATAATGGACTCATCTGAGATTTCAATTACTTTTCATCAGTTGATGTGTCTGTTTTTATGCCAATATCATGCTGTTTTGGTTATAATAGCTCTACAGTATATCTTGGTATCAGGTAGAGTTATGCCTGCAGCCTTACTCTTTTCTGTTCAAGAATGCCTTAGCTATCTGAAGTGTTTTCTGATTGCGTAAGAATTTCAGGATTACATTTTCTGCTTCTGTTAAGAATTTCAGGGGCCGGGACAGTGGTGCAGCAGGTAGAATTGGCGCCAGTTCAAGTCCTGGCTGCCCCACTTCTAATCCGGCTCTCTGCTGTGGCCTGGGAAAGCAGTGGAAAATGGCCCAAGTCTTTGGGCCCCTGTACCCACATAGGAGACCAAGAAAAAGCTCCAAGCTCCTGGCTCCTGGTTTGAGGTTGGCACAGCTCCGGCCATTGAGGCCATCTGAGAGTAAACCAGTGGATGGAAGACTTCTCTCTCTCTCTACCTCTGCCTCTCTCCAATTCTGCCTGTCAAATAAATAAATAAATCTTTGAAACACACAAACACAGGGCCGGCGCTATGGCGTAGCAGGTAAAGCCACCACCTGCAGTGCCAGCATCCGGGGAATGAACCAGCAGATGGAAGACCTCTCTCTCTGCCTCTCGTTCTCTCTCTGTGTGTGACTCTTCCAAATAAATCTTTAAAAAAAATTTTTTAAAACCACACATACACACATACTCTTGCTTTAAAAAATTCATTGATATTTTGATACAGTTTATGTTGAATCTGTAAATCATTTTGGATATTATGGGCATTTTTCAAATTTCAATTCTTCCAATCTATGAATAAGGGAGATCTTTTCATTTCTTGTGTCTTCAATTTCTTTCATTATTATTGTCATTACATTTTCATTGTAGAAGTCTTTCACATTCTTAGTTCAATCTATTCCAAAGTATTTTCATTTTGTAATTATTTGTGAGTGGTTTTAAAAATGCTACCAATTTTTGTATGGTATTTTGTATCTTCCAACTTTACTGAATTTGTTTTTCAGTTCAAATCACCTTCTGGTGGAGTCATTAGGGTTTTCTATATAATCATATCATCTGAAAACACATGTAATTTAACTTCCCTCCTTGCTGTTTGTATGCCTGTTATTTCCTTCTCTTGCCTGATTGTTCTGGATAAAACTTCCAGTACTTTATTGAATTACAGTGGTGAGAGGGGACATCCTTGTCTGGTTCCAGATCTCAGAGGAAGTGCTTCGAAAGTTTACCCTATTCAATATGTTGGTTACAGGTCTGTCGTACGCAATCCTTGTTATGTTGATGTATGTTCCTTCTATACCTAATTTGCTCAGTGTATTTGTCATGAAGGGATGTTAAATCTTATCAAATGGTTTTCCTGCATCTATTGATATGTCCATATGATTGTCACCCTTCATTCTGCCGATGTGATGTATTTCACTTACTGATCTGTGTATGTTGAGCCATCCCTGCTTCCCTGAGATAAATTCCTCTTGATCACGGTGAATGATCTTTTTGATATGCTATTGGTTTTGACTAAAAGCATTTTCTGGAGAATGTTTGCTCTCTGTCTATCAGGGATACTGAACTATAGCTTTCTTCTTGAGCCCTTGTCTGGTTCTGGTATCAAGGTAATACTACCCTGGCAGAGTGAGTTTGGAAAGGTTCTTTCCCTTTCAATCTTTTCAAATAGTTTCAAAATTTTGTATTAGCTCTTCCTTAAAAGTTTGGCAAAAATTTAACAGTGAAAATATCCAATTCTGGGCTTTTCTTTGTTGAGAGACTTTTAAATTACTGATTCAATCTCATTACTCAATATTAGTCTGTTGGGGCTTTCTATAGCTGCATAGTTCAATTTTGGTAGGTTATGTGTGTCCAGAAATTTATTTTTCCTTATAGGTTTCCCAATTTGTTGGTGCATAGTTGTTCATAATAGTCCCCAATGAACCTGTTTTTCTATGGTCTCAGTTGTAATATCTTTTTCATCTCTCACCATATTTGAGTCTTGTCTCTTTTTTTCTTGTTAGCCTAGCTAAAAGTTTATCAGTTTTGCTTCTCTTTTCAGAAAATCAAGTTTTTATTGATCTTTTGAAATTTTTAGCCTGAATTTTGCTTATTTTTGCTCTGATCTTTGTTATTTCTTTCCTCCTATTCACTTTGGGTCTGTTCTTGCTTTTATTGGTCCTTAAGATACACCATTCAAGTATTCATTTGAAATTTTTTAACAAAGGCACTAATGCTCTAAACTTACATTTTAGTGTTCCCTTCATTGTGTCCCGTAAGTTGGTAAGTTGTGCTTCTGTTTTCACTTGTTTCAGAGAACTTTCAAATTTCCCTTTAGATTTCCTCAATAACCCATTATTCAGTCAGAATTACTGTTTCAGTCTCCATGTACTTACATAATCCCTAAGGTTTATTTTGTTATTGATTGCTAGTTTTATTCTATTGTGGTTGGAAAAGATATGATTTAAATTGTTTTTAAATTTGTTGGGACTTGTAGCCTAATAAATAGCCTACTCTAGAATGTTCCATGTGCTGATTCAAAAAATGCATATTTTACGGCTTCTGGATGAAGTGTTCTGTGAATGTCTGCTGAGTCCATTTTATGTACATATAGTACTGCTTAATTCTCATGTTCCTTCACTGATTTTGTGGGGGAGGGAAGGGAGCTAGAGGATCTGTTCATTGATGAGAAAGTGGAGTGTGGTGGAATGAGAAGGCCATGTCAAGATGGCTGCTGGCAAGCAAGCATCAGTTACTCAGGAATGGGTTGGAACCCACCTGGCAACAGAGCCTGCCTGGCAACAGGCAGTGATTGCTTAGGGCATAAACCGCCCCTTGACCAGATTGGCTGCCTCAGCGATATAAGCTGCTGTACAAACTGAAATAAACGAGTCTGTGGGCTGCTCACCTCTGGCCTGCTTTCACCTGACTCCTGGTGTCTGTGTGGTGACTCCATGCCTCTTGCCCTCACTGTGCTCCTCCTCTCAGAATGAATCCACAGCAAGAGTGGAGTGTTAAAGTACTTCACTATCATTATACTGGAGCCTATCTCTCCTTTAATCTAAAAATGTTTATAAAATTGTGTGCTTGAGGCTGGCACTGTAGCACAGCAGGTTAACGCCCTGCCCTGGGGTGCCAGTGTCCCATGTGGGCACTGGTTTGAGACCAAGCTGCTCTGCTTCTGATCCAGCTCTCTGCTGTGGCCTGGGAGGACAGTGCAGGGTGGCCCAAGTCCTTGGGCCCCTGCACCCACGTGGGAGACCTGGAAGAAGCTCCTGGTTCCTGGCTTCGGATCGGTGCTGTTCTGGCCCCTGTCAGTTGGGGAGTGGGCCATCAGATGGAAGATCTCTCTCTCTCTCTCTCTCTCTCTCTCTCTCTCTGCCTCGCCTCTCTTTGTGTACCTCTTTCAAATAAATAAATCTTTTTAAAAAATAAAATTGTGTGCTCTGGAATTAAGTACATATGAAAGGTCTTCAAAATATTCATGAAGAGTATATAATGAAAATCCTATTCATGGATTTCAAAACTTTTTTGCATCTAAACATCCTTCAATTCTATTTTTCAGTTATCTTTTTGAAGTCTCCTTGTATAGTTACATCTATCTTCTTGAACTGACCACCTGATCATTATATAATGACCTTAGTCTCACACAAGTGTTGGCTTAAAGTCTCTCTTATCTGATATTTAGCTACTCCTACTTGCTTTTGGTTTCTGTTTGCATGCAACATGTTTTTCCATCCTTTCACTTCCAGGCTGTATCTTTACTGGTGAACTGAGTTTCTTGAAGATAGCATACAATTTTTTTTTTCATCCATTCAACCAACCTGCATCTTTTAAATGGGGAACTTACCCCATTTGCATTCAAGGTTATTAATTTATAAGTATAAAGTCCTGCCATTTTGTTGACTTTCTGCTGTTTGGAATATCCTTTGTTCATTCTTTTTCTCTTGCTCATCTTTGTGGTCTGATGGTTTCCAATACTGATAAGGTTTAATTACTTTCTATTTCTCCTTTGTGTATCTGCTCTTCTAGTAGATTTTATATTTTCACAGGTTTTCATCATAGTAGTTAACTTTATTTTGCTCCTGAAAGCTTTACCCTTATGTATCTTTTATAAGGCTAATCTTATAAAGGTGGTGATGACCTTCCTCCGTGTTTGCACGTCTTGAAAAGTCTTTACTTCCTCTTCACTTCATTTCTAAAGGATATCCTTGCTGGGTATAATACTCAAGGTTGGAAGGACATTTTCTTTTTTCTTTCAGAACGTGGGCTATGTTATTTAGTTTCCTCCTGTATGGTTTCTACTGACAAATATGCTGTTCCTCAAAGTTGGGGAGGGGTCTCTTAAATATGAGCTGGTGCTTTTCTCTTGCAGGTTTTAGAATTCTCTGTGTTGTACTTTGTAATGTTGTGGTGAGTTTTTTTTTTTTGTTTTTTTTTTTTTTGTTTGTTTTTGTTTTTTTTGTTTTTTTTTTGACAGGCAGAGTGGACAGTGAGAGAGAGAAACAGAGAGAAAGGTCTTCCTTTTCCGTTGGTTCACCCCACAATGGCCACTGTGGCCGATGCGCTGTGGCCGGTGCACCGCGCTGATCCGATGGCAAGAGCCAGGTGCCTCTCCTGGTCTCCCATGCAGGCGCAGGGCCCAAGGACTTGGGCCATCCTCCACTGCACTCCTGGACCACAGCAGAGAGCGGGACTGGAAGAGGAGCAACCGGGACAGAATCCGGTACCCCGACCGGGACTAGAACCCGATGTGCCGGCGCCGCAGGCGGAGGATTAGCCTATTGAGCTGCGGCACCGGCAGTGAGGCTCTTCTCTGATCACATCTATGTGGCAGCATCTCTTGTACTTGGATGTCTATATCTTTCCCAAGATTAGGGAAGTTTTCAAGTTATTATTTCATAAAATAGGTTTGCTATGCCTTTCTCCTCTTTTACCCATTCTGGGCTGTCGCTCCCCCTCTTCGTGGAGGAACGACACTGAACCCTGCGCTGTTCTTTCGTCTGCTCGGCCCTCCCCGGGTTTGCTGCTGGTTCTTCCCGGGTTGGCTACTGTCCCTTCCACCTCCGTGGAAGGGCGGTTCCCCCTGGCCACTTTCCCCACTTCCGCAGGGGAGCAGCACACCGCCGGCCGGCTCTCTCGGGGGCTGCACAGGTGTTCCCTCAGATGTTCCCCTTAGATGTTCCCCTTAGATGTTCCTTCTGCATGCCGTCTCTCTCCTCCTTCATAGTCCTCTTCCACCAATCCCAACTCGGCTGCCCACACGCCGAGCACGCTGCTCTCCAATCAGGAGCAAGTCCTACAGTTTATTGGCTGAACTGGAGGCAGCTGTGTAGAAGCTGTTTTCTTCTCTCCCAGCGCCATATTGTGGGAGAGCAGATGCATAGAATAAGTCTTAATTCCAGTAACTTAGTCTAGTCCGAGTTGCTCCCCACACTGGGCTCCCTAGAATTTGAGTATTTGTTCAATGGCATCTCACATATCTCAGAGGCTGTCTTCTTTCTTCTTTTTTCATAAGATATGTCTTAAGTTCAAATATTCTTTTTTCTGCATGATTTAATCTGTTGTTGAGGCTTTCAACTGTATTTTTTTATTCGACTTACTGAGTTCTTCATTTCCAAGACTTCTATTTGACTCTTTTTTCCAGATCTCTATCTCTTTGCTGAATTTCTCATTCATATCATGCATTGTTTTCCTATTTTTGTTAAATTAGCTCTCTGTATCCTCATGCATCTTTTCCTGTATCCCTATCTCATTCTTTTGACTTCTTTACCAAGCACGTTGTCAATCTCCTTTACTTTGGAGTCTGTCACTGAAGTACTGTGTTTTTGGAGGCATCATAATTGCCTTGCTGTTTCATACTTCTTGTGCAACTATGTTGGTATGTGTGTATCTATCTACAAGATCAGTATTTGTGTATGCTAACTCTGTTGCTTTTAAAGGGTAGCTTCCATATTCAAAGGCTTTGTCCTGAAGATGTCTTTGGATGTTGGTTTGATAGGCTGCACTGGCTTTAGTTCACGTTGGACACTACAGTTTAGTAACCCTATGGTTTCTTCCACTGTAAATGATGGCAGCAGTGGTGGGGGATAGGGTACCTCACTCAGTTCCAGCAGGCATACACAGGCCCTAGTCGTGGCCCACAGAGCAAGGCTAGAGTTGTTTGAGCATTGGCTTGTGGTAGTGGCTGGGGTATTGGGCACTCCCATCCAGAGTGGTGATGCTTTATACCACACTGACAGAAGAGAACATCTCCCAGGCACAAATACAATTAGCTTGCTCCTAAAATAACTTTGTATGGGAAAGAATTCTCTCATAGCAAGTTACAAATACTAGTCTTCAATTATGTCACATCTTTTGTTTAAGGAAAAACAGATTTATTGTTCAAATTCAAAACAATCACATAGGAAAGTGATTTTATTTTCTGTTAACAGCTGGTGTTTTCAAATCCTCCTAGGCCAACCCTGACTAATACATATGACCTCCTCTTTTAGCTGAGCTGAACTGTAGTACCAATGGGGAGTTAATTCACCAAGGACATACCTAAGTAGCAACCCCAAGATTAAATTACTGAATTAAGCAAAAACAAAAAGGCACTACCTAGGGAAATGTCCCATAAAATTACTTGGGGAGGCTTATAGGAATTTCCCCCAAAACAAGCAGCAATTATCTTTTTCTGTACAGCACTCACACACACATACAAATAGTAGTAATGAAGAGAAAGGCGCAAGCTACACATTGCAAAGGAAGAACCACCAGATCTGGCTAGATCCAAGGATGAAGAAATCAATGAGTCAAAAGTGATCTCAGCATTTTGGTGCCTGGGCATCACTATGTAGGTGACAATGGTCTACTGGACAAACCCAGAAGGGAGCACAGGATGAGGGAGGGAGATAAGGCCAATGTAATCCCGTTAAAGTGGATGTTGCTAAGTAAATTTAATACATATTAAGCATATGCAGCTGGATCATGGACAAATTCAAAGTGTAGAGTCTGGTCCTCCAGAGGGGGTTTAAATACGTGAAACTGCTCATTTACCCTGGTGGGTCTCTTGGATAGAAGTCAAAGCCTGAGAGTGTCAGTCATGACACGCTAACATGCAGCTCATAAAACTGATAACTCAACTCCACTGAGTTTACTAGTGCCACTCCTCAGATAGTGGCACGTTAACCACTATTTAACTCATTGCCCTTACTGAAACATTCCAAACAGGGGCCAAGTGCTGTGGCGCAGCGGGTTAAAGACCTCAGCCTTCAGTGCTGCCATCCCATATGGGCATCAGTTCAAGTCCCAGCTGCTCCACTTCTGAATTGGCTCCCTGCTAATGTGCCTGGGAAAGCTGCAGAGAATGGCCCAAGTCCTTGGGCCCCTGCACCCAAGTGGGAGACCCAGAAGCAGCTCCTGGCTCCAGGTAAGTTCCATTCCAGCCATTGTGGCCATTTAGGGAATGAATCAGAGGATGAATATCTTCCTCTGTGTGTGTGTATGTGTGTGTGTCTTTCAAATAAATAAAATAAATTTAAGAAATAAACATTCCAAATGAAAGATGACAGCACCACACTGGAAACTCACTTCTAGACATATATAATGTAATACCACTGCAACAAACTCCAGAACGCTCATGTGAATTCTCTCCCTGCCTTAAAGAATGCTTGCAATTACCATTCTCTGAACCATATCAACAGCAAACTACGACTTAGCACAAACATCTTTTACATTTCATCTTGATCATTTTTTTCTGTTAAACATAACATTTATATTTCTACATTTTCCCTTCCACTGCTAAAATTCTCTTCACTCTCTTTTAGAGCTTCAAGTTTGAATTCTGAGTACCCAAATTTAAACTTCACACCACCAAAAAAAGACAAGAAAAAAATTCCCCATCAGACAGGTCTTCTATGAGCTGTTTGAACACTAGAGGTGCTTGAATGGCACTTTCTGCTATTTCCCTCCTATCTTTCATAGATGGTCCACATTTACCAGTTAAACCTTCTGAATAACTTCCTTTCACATGCTTACTTTCTTTTGTCTATTCTCTTTATTTAATCTTCATATTTACAAGTTTTTCAAGGAAAATTTTTTAAAGGATTAGACTTTCTGATTTTGAGCAAAAAGGAAAATTTTGTGGGATGAATCAACTCCAAGTGTCACTAAACAGCTATTGAACCTTATGCTAATCATTTAATCTTTCTGAGCCTCTGTCTCCTGATTTCTACACGGGGTATACTATCACCTATCATGCCAGAACGTTTTGCAAATTAAGGGGAAAACTCCATAACTGCAGGTTACACATAATATTCTATATGTTATTATGAAAGAAATTATCTCACAGATCACTTCAGAACATTGCTACCAAAAGCACTGAGTGTACTTCCTAACTGTGTCCTTGATTCAAGGACACAATATAAATTACATTACTGCCATTCTTTCAGAGGAAGCACCATGGGGAGTGTGTAATGGAAATCTTGGGCTACAGCATTTGGGCAGAGAAGAGTTGGAAATCAAAGCCAGGAAAGTCAAATCTCAAAGTTAACTGTGTTCTGCTGTCCCTGTATCCTCTGGAAGGCAGTAAAATCCTGCCTGCCCCTGAAGGTTACAGTGCATTTCAAGTAGGGAGCCACCGTACTTCATCTGAGTTCCAACCAGAAATGAAGATTATCATAGTCTGTGTCCCACTGCAGATCTGAAACACAGGCGATGATGAGGAGGAGCAGGAGGGCAGACACAGGCAACTTCACAGCTAATGCTTGACACTTACCATATGCCAGGCACTGTGGTGAGTATTCTGTATTTATTATTAATCCTTACAACAACCTCATAAAATGGATACTTTTATCCCATTTGACAAATGGGGGGGGGGGACCTAAAGCTTAGCAGATTTGGAATTCAAACCCAGATAACAGTGGAAATTTGAAACATTCAATAACTCAGCAACAAATTATGTGCTGACAGTAAGATACCTAATATTTCAACAGTCTGAGCTATTTGGGTATCTGTGTGGGAAGCGAAGCTTATACTCACTCAACTGTATAAGCAAATGCAGGAAGGATGTGGAAGAAAAAGGGGTTATATCCCATAGTAGCAATTCAGGAATTTTCAAATATTAAAAATCATGATACTGCCAAATTGAACATGGCCTGCTTTGGTGATAATTAGAACTCTCCAAAGCAAAGGCTCTCCACCCGACACCTGGTGAGGGAGGAGGCGCTGAAGCTGCTGCACTGTGCCTCATGTAGTCACCACGCCCCCAGACTCAGGCAGCCCCCGTGTGAAACTCCCGGAATACCAGCTGCACCTCCCTGCCGTCTCACCTTCCTCTGAAAGCATACTTGAATGAAAAGGAGCAAAAGAGGAATGAATTTTCTCTGTACTGAATACCTACATGTTAATAAAATTCAACACTGGTACCATAGGTACCAGCTACGTTCTAAGGCTTTTGCCTACATTAACCCACAAATGACACTGAATCAGGTGCTATTTCAGTTCTGTGCTGCTGATGAGGTAAGTGAGAAACAATACAGGTCACCTGCTGAAGGTCACACACAAGAGAAACGTCAGTGCTGAGACCCCAGCCTCTAAGCAGGTAGGTCTGGTTTTGGTTCCCCAGCCCTCAGACGACAAACTGCCCCTTGGCTTTCTCTGGGGCATGACCCAAACGGCAGGTGCCCTGGGAATTCCAGCAACTCCAGACAAGATGGCACAATGACAGAACTAAAGCATCGGCCTCATGAGGATAAGCTCCAAAGGCTCCCTTGGCACTGCAAGGGCTCTCTCTCCCCACTGGGATTTACTGTCACAGGGACCCCGGATCACCCAACCCCACAGGCCCAGAAATAGGAATCTTCTTAGTAACCCTAGCAAATGGAACTGGCTGTGAGGCGGCCCAGCCCCAGGGTGCTACTGCTGGCTACACAGAACCAACACAGCTTCACACCAAGTGCAGGTAGAAGAGTCCTTGTTCTGGAAGGTGACCTGCGCATTAAAGATTCACTCAGCCATCTGGGTAGAGCTGTTCACATATTGTTCATTCAACAGCGTTCCCTGGGAGCCTGCTACATACCAGGCACTGTCTAGGTGCTGGAACCCACTCACAAGCAGTCCATCCTCATGCAGCCTACATTCTAGTGGGACAGAAACATAAAGTCAGCTCCAAATGTAAGAGGAAATGGGGCTGGTGCCATCCTAAATTCAAGAAGGGAAAAGGGGGCATTATTTATTGTGAATGACACAGGTGCTGGATCTTTTTCAACTACAACTTCAGAACACCAGGCCACACTATTGCACTGTTTCTAAGGCTGCTGCCAACTTGAGATGAAAAGCAATATGGCTGGACAGCACTATTTCTGGCCCAGGCTAAGATAACAGCACCCAACTGCAAGTACCCAAAGAGACTAGTGAAACACGGAGACACAGAACCTTGGGTTACTTATCTCACGTAGCAGCCCCTCCCACAGAACAGAAAACTGCCACCTCCTGATGCTGCTGGTGTTGTGTTCTAATGCAAGGCACAGGATAAGGAGCAACCACACAGAAAGTTAACGACTACGGGAAGAATTCTCGTTCCAGCAGCCAGCGGAAGCTTAGGCCAGAAATGGCGCACGGTCCTTTATCCCGACTGAGCAGTCCACAGATCAAGAAACTGAATGAGACAGAGGAGACCACCACGCGCACGGCACTAACATCTGGTTATCCACCTACAGGTTCTCCAAATACAGTACCACCCAAATGTGGAGCATTCTGAAAACACTAGAGATACTTCAAATTCTTACCCCACAAGGGTGGGGAACCTTTTTTCTGCCAAGGGCCATTTGGATATTTATAAAATCCAAATGCAGGCCATACAACAATTATCAGCTTAAAAAGTAGCCTGCTACAGATTTACTGAATTTTGAATCCTGCCTGTGCTTGCCTTGGCAGAGCCAGACCAAATGATTTCTTGGGTCTCATGCAGCCTGCAGGCAAGTCGTTCCCCACCCGGCAAGACTGTCTCGGTCTCAGGATGGTCAGACTCACATGAAGTCCAAAATGCTGGTCCTGCATATGCCCCAACTGCACTTGACATGTCACACCGATATTCTCTACACACTCCTGAATTCCTCTCTGGGTACTGAGCAGCAGGAAGGCCTAACTGCAGCTCACTCGTTCTTGGACCCCGGACACCTATCATCAGGACTGTCACAAACTACTCAGAAAATGCTTCCTGGGGCCGGCACTGTGGCATAGCAGATAAAACCACCACCTGCAGTGCTGGCATCCCATATGGGCGCTGGTTCGAGTCCTGGCTGCTCTACTTCCAATCCAGCTCTCTGCTGTGGCCTGGGAAAGCGGTGGAAGATGGCCCAAGTCCTTGGGCCCCTGCACCAGCACGGGAGACCCGGAAGAAGCTCCTGGCTCCTGGCTTCAGATCAGCAAAACTCCAGCAGCTCCAGCCACCTGGGGAGTGAACCAGCAGATAGAAGACTTTCTCCCTCTCTCTCCTTCTCTCCCTCTCTGTTTCTCCCTCTCCCCTCTCCCCCTCTGCCTCTCTGTAACTCTGCCTTTCAAATAAATAAAATAAATATTAAAAAAAAGAAAATGCTTCCTGAGCTGAACTAAACTCAACCAGCATGCTTGATATGGTGATAATCAAGAGAGGAGCTGTGGTGGGAGACACCCGCAGCTCAGCTGTTCTTTTGGAATGGTCTGGCCTCCATGACCTCAGCAGCTTAGAGAGCAACCTAGAGAGCGCTAATCCACATGAATACGGTGGAGCATCACTTTACAAAAGACAGTAAACAGAGCAAAAGAACAACACAACTCGAAGTTCTGATACTGTATCAGAGGGCTTAGGTGCTCAGAATTATAAAAATACTACTATCAATGCAATTCTAGGCAATCTATGCAGCTTCACTGCTGGGTTATGTTTCTTTTTCTTTCTCATTCTTTTTATTTTTTAAGTTTTTAAGATTTATTTCCTTGAAAGCAGAGCATGAGAGAGAGAGAGAGAGAGAGAAAGGAGAGGGGAGGGGAGGGGAGGGGAGGGGAGGGGAGGGAAGCTTCATCCACTGGTTCACTCCCCAGATGGCTACAATAGCCAGGGTTGGACAAGGCTGAACCCAAGAGCTTAGTCAGGGTCTCCCACATGCATGGCAGGGGCCCAGGTATTTGGGCATCACCTGCCACCTTCCAGGGTGTGCAATAACAGGAAGCTGGAATTGGGAGTGGAGCTAGGACTCAAACCCAGTCACTCAGATACACGTCTAGGTGTCCCAAGTGACATCTCAACTGCTGCACCAAACACACACCCCATAAACTCATTTAATTATCTTGCCCTGGTGCAAAAAATCTGGAGTCATTTTTCTTCTTCCTAAAATGGAACTTGGTGATGCAACTATAACTTGGTATCAATTACATTAAATTATGTATCTAGGAGAGCACATCACCAAACAAGCACTTTAAAGGGAGCCCAAATAATCTAAGGACTAACTGCTTTTGCTTTCTCCCACACAGTTTTGATAAATAATTAATTGCATTTTATCTACTTAGAAAACAACTTGAAACCAAATGGTCCTTTGAATTTCCAAAAAAATTTTACAAGATTTATTTATTTGAAAGTCAGAGTTACAATTTACAGAAGAGAGACAAAGTTTCTTCCATGCACTGGTTCACTCAACAAAAGGCCCCAGTGGCTAGGGCTGAGGCAGGCTGAAGCCAGAAGCTCCATTCAGGTCTCCCACATGGTGGCAGGGGCCAAGTACTTGGGCCATCTTCTGAGAGAGATGGATAGGAAGTGGAACAGCAGGGACAGGAACCAGCACCAGTACAGGATGCTGGTGTTTTAGGCAATGGCTTAACCTGCTGTGCCACAGTGCTGGCCTCCCATTTCCAAATTAAAAGAACCTGCTGAACTCAAGCACAGTTAAGTCTGCTGCAATGGTACTGTTTTAATTTTAAAAAGGAAAAAAGGAATGAACCTAAACAAATTGTGGCAATTCAATACCATGGGATACCATTTTGCACATAAAGAATAAGGTAGAACTAACTCATAGTGACATGGAAAGACATTCCACATTGGGGTAAGAGGGAAAGCAGAACAATGAATGCAATCATTAAAAAAATAGAAACACAAAATCAGACTCCATACACCCCCATTAAAGGGATGGAAGGACAGACTGACTGTAATGATTACCGCAGGGAGACAAAGAGAAGGAAGGAATATTCAAGAAGGAATTTGGCTTCTTTTTCTATATACTGCTTAAAATTTTGTGCTATCAAGTCATCTATTGGGGCTGGTGTTGTAGCAAAATGGGTAAAGTCACCCCCTCAATGTTGGCATCTCATGTGGATACTGATTTGTGTCCTGGTTGCTCCATTTCCAATGCAGTTAACTGCAAAGGGCCTGGGAAAAGCAGAAGATGGTCCAAGTGCTTGAGCCCCTGCCACCCGCCTGGTCCTGCCCCAGCACCAGCCATTGCCATCATCTGGGGAGTGAACTAGGGGATGGAAGGTCTCTGCCTCTGTCAAATGTCACTTAATTAAAATTTTTTAGTATTTATTTTTATTTATTTGAAAGGCAAAGTGACAGAATGAGAGAGACAGAGAGAGAGAGAGACCTTCAATTTACTGATTTACTTCCCAAATACCCAAAACAGATGAGGCTGGGCCAGGCCAAAGTCAGGAGCCAAGAACTCTATCTGGGTTTTCCACATGGGTTGTAGGAACCCAAGTACTTGAGCCATTGTCTGCTGCCTCCCAAGTCTGTTAGTAGGAAGCTGGATTAAAAGTAGAGGCAGGTATAACCACAACCAGCTGCACCACAATGCGTACCCCTTAAATGCATGTCTAAAGGAACTGACCCTAAAACCAGATCAACAATCAAGACTTAGCGCCTGGTCCTTAATTTCAAACACGACCGAGTAGATCTTGTTTGGGTAGTCAGAAAACTGACACAGCATCACAATACACCAGAACACTTTATATAAAGAAATCGGCATGAACGTAAGATTTTAAATTCTAAGCCACTGGAACTAGTCATGATACTATGGAAACAGCTTTCATAAATATCCTATAACTTGTTTATAATAAATGTGTGTTGCTGCTCACAATATCCTTAAACTGCCAACTACTATCCATCTCCAAAATAATCACCATATAAATGAGCAACTTTTTTCCTCCATGGAGGAAAGTTTTGCTATACTGCACCATTTCCGTTACTCCTCGAAGTGTAATTTGCCGGCAATTCAAGAAGGGCTCAACAGAACACTAAACCCTGCATATATTCTTGCTGTCAACATTTTCCAAGAAATGATGCCTAAGAACCAGACACCAGTCAGTCATTCTGCACTAGTCAGAACTGCAAAGGGTACAAGGAGTACTTATATAACTAAAATCACATTTCTTTTCTTTGCTTCTTAAAAAACTCAATACAAAAAAGTCTAGCTCGTGGCTGACCTAAATTACCAAATAAACAATGAATGTATCTTTTTATTTTCCACAGATTACAATTTGTGTTTCATCAGTGACATAAAAAAAATTATGCAGAGCACACTGTGAAATGCATGGGCTACAATCCATGAACATTAAAGGTGCTGATTCCACTTTCCCAGGAAGCATTTGCGGATTCGGATTGGCATTTTAAAGGACTGACAATAAAGCTTATGTAGAACCAGGTTAACCAACAGTCACAAGGAGCATCTTGCCTTAACTAGTTATCATTAGTATTTGCTATGCTAAGAATGAACAGATGTAAGATACGAAAGCAGCAGACTTAATATGGACATAATTTTAATATCCTTTTCCTTGTGCATGAGCACAACAATAAAACTCAGAATGGAATGGAAACAAGCAGGGGATTTTCAGTAATACAGCTGTTCAAAAATGCCTATCTAGCCATCGGGGGGAAAGGAGATCAACAGGGGAAGAAATCAATAAAGAGAAGCAGCAAGTTTTCTCTTCTCTGCCTTTAAACGAGGCCAATCATTTCACTCAATCAATTGGGCATTCATTTTTCATTTGGCCAAGTGGCTCCGTTGTCACTGCATGTGTATCTCTTTTAATAATGTGCTAATAATTTTAGTACTTACTATCATATAGAAAAAAAGAAAATTTAATCTGTTTTATCAATCTTTCATCAAATACTGAAAGATACACAAAGGTTTTGGGTAAAGGTAGAGTGTGAATATAATGAAAACAGAAAACTAAGACAACTACTCCCAGAGTATATCATCTACTTACCAGTGTCCTAGTACACTGGTAACATTTAACTACATTCAGCATTCGACAGTTCCTCATTCACTCCCAGGGAACAATAAAGCAGACTTTCACACTGCACATGCCATTTTACAGGAGGCTGGATATTTCAATCAGGATAAATAAAAGCAAGCAGCTTATAAAAAAAAAAAATTAAAGAAAAAAAAAACTACCAGAAGGGATATATCCAAATTCTCAATTGCTACAGATGACTCAGTGAGTAGGCAGTTATAGAGCCCCCAGCTGATGCTAGAAAAAGCCAATGTCTGCATGGAGATCATTCTGAAACGCTGGGCAGGGCAGCCGTTACTTGCTCATACATGACCACTGAGCTTTACTTGAAGCATGTATGAAGTGCTACATCCCTGGCAGAGGAGAAAGATGGCGTGTCTCTCACCACTACAGAAACAAGAAAGCCATTCATGTGGGGGGCTGTTCTAGTTACCAGAACCACATTCCTAGAATTAAAATATCGCTACTTTCCCCCTACAGTCCAGCCTCCAAAGAGCTTATATTTGTTCTCCCAAATAACGCTGATTTCTAAGCTGACAGAGATCACATTGAGTGAAAGTAGTCAAGTCTATCTTCCATCACTAACAAAAAGGTTTTAAATGTTTAACCAGAAGTAGAGACATTTAAGTGCTAAAGATCTCTTATGATAAATATAACATTTTTAGAAATGCATTTACAGCCAAGATCTGACAAGTATTAAAGGTAAGTAAAAAAACAACCACAATAGGCAATCCTACTTATTGACTGTATGAGCAAGTAATTATCAGAGTCCTTACATTTCAGTCAAGTACCTTTGTTTAGAAAATTCTTTCAAATATATTCAGCCTTTAAATTTAGTATTTATTGAGTGTCCACATGTCACACCTTGCACTAAGTCCTGGGAACATAAAGATGAGTAAGACATCATGTCCCTTTAATTTCCCATTCATTTAAGGAGTTTTGATATACCTCTCCCAAAAGCAAAGTATGTTTAACACTCTTCTATTATATAATACACACATATATTCAGTTTATATCTCTAACTGTAGGGATCTACATTGTCATTCCACGTATTTCCAATAATACCACAAATCGATTTTTGAAAGAAGAGAATGTTTTTTAATTACTACTGCTTCTAAGGAGTAATGATAAGGATTATGATAAACATATAAGTGCACTGTGTAATCTATATTTACTTAGGTAGTGTGTGTGTGTGTGTGTGTGTGTGTGTATTACCCCACAAAGGCACTCTCTCTAGGAAGGGATAATCTTTGTGCTCAGGTCCTAAATTACAGGTGTACTTGCAAAGTTTTAGTTATCTAAAATCTTTGGCATATGGAATTCATCTTATTGATTATTCTGAGACTTATTACAAGTAGTATATCAAGTAGGTCTTTAGAAAACTACAAGTTTAACACTATTGTGTGACATGCAGGTCCATACGTATAGAAAGACGTAATTCTACTGAGGCAAAGGTTTAATGTCTCAGGAGATGGCACAGTGAGTGCTCGGCATCCGCACTGCAACTTGGCTCTGCTGTCCTCTCGTGCTCCTCCAGGGTGCCTGCAAAGCGCTATTTTTTGCACTTTATGAGGACTGCACCAGTAGTAGCCACATGTGGCTACTGAGCACTGAAAATGAGGCTAGTCTTAACTGAAATGCAGCGCAAGTGGAAAATACACAAACTTGGAAGACTTATTTAGGAAAAATGGATGTAAAACACCTCAGTAATTGTACTGATTATACGTTGCAATAACATTCACTTATATTGCATTAAATAAAAATATATCATTAAAATTAACTTCACCAGTTTTTGTACCTTTTAAAATGTAATGACCATTAAATATGAAATAAGATATGCAGCTAGCACTACAGCTAGGGAGACACACTGAGGTAAGGTATGCCCAAGAGATAAGAGACAGTCTTTGAGACTGTAGAGCGTAAAGCGTCTACACTACTAATACATCCTACATGATTGCCAGTTCTCATTACACCAGAGAGTGATGGAGCAGGACGGAGGCAGGATGTTTTTAATGATATGGGAAAAGCCCTTGGTCGGGAAAGTAATCAGGTTATCAAGTTAATAAAACATGCAGCAGCCAGGGTAGGTAACTGGCACAACAGTTAACATGCAACTTGAGAGGCAAGCACCCCATATCCTGAGTATCAGGTTTGAGTATTTTTTTTAAAGTTATTTTTATTTTTTTTTTTTTTTGAGAGAGATTCACAGAGAAAGGTAGAGACAAACAGATAGAGAGAGGTCTTCCATCTGCTAGTTCACTCCCCAAATACCTGAAACAGCCAGAGCTGAGCTGATCTGAAGTCAGGAGTTTCTTCTGGCTCTCCCATGTATTTGCAGGGGCCCAAAGATTTGGGCCATCCTCTGTTGCTTTCCCAAGAACATAAGCAGGGAGCTGGATAGAAAGTGGAGCAGCCGGGAATTGAACTGGCACATATGTGAGATGCCAGCACTGCAGGCTGGGGCTTTGACCTGCTGTGCCAAGGCTTGAGTCTTGACTCCCCTTCCAATACCAGCTTTGGCTGATGTGCACCCTGGGAGACAACAGACGATGGCTTGAGTACTTAGCTCCCTACCACCTGTGAAAGACCCAGATTGAGTTCCAGGCTTCTGGCTTAGGTCTCGCGTGCCCCAGGCTGTTGCAGGCATTTGGGGAGTGAGCAGGCAGATGGAAGGTCAGTCTTTGTCTATCCCTTCACCTTTCAAGTAAGTCAAGCAAAAATAAATTATACATTTAAAACTAATTAAAAACTGACAATCACACAATAGGATTCGTTTTGTTTCTATGTTTAATAAGTATATAAGTGAAATAAAATGTCAATAATTAAAGAACTCAGAAGTTCTAGAAACTTTATGCATCTATAGATTATAATATCGCTGAAGGTACCATTCTACAAGCTACATTTATATGGAAAGAGGAAACATTTTCAGGGACAATGTCCACCACCGGCATGGATGCTGGCTCGGGCCTCCCTGGACGTACACACACACAGGCAGCTGCAGCTGGGAAAATTTGCCATGTTGCACAGGCAAGGCAAGCTCCAGTCCGACCACACTCATTCACCCCAGTGTGCCCTTTCCAACCCGTCTGAAGGCAGAAATCACCCATGAGTCTCCGGCTTGATACTGAGCCCCACTAAGAAGCTACGGGAAAGGACCTCGCAGTGACTGGCACCAGCCGGGCCATCCACTGAACAGCCAAAGACCCTCACCTCCTCCAAATTTCCATCAACTTTCTCCAGTGGTGCAGACCCTGCAGTGCTAGGGGCTACCCCTGTCTCCCACTAAGACTGGACTGATAAAGGAGCCCACCCGCTACCTCCACTGTATCTTTCTTTCCCTGGGGCAAACGGTGCCCACAGCAGGATGGGGACTAATGGTTTGCTGGGACTGGGTCTTGGGTGCTCAGGATCCAGCTGTCTTGAGGGCAAGTGAGCTGCTCTTTAAACAACAAAAAACCAAAAACCATTTTAATTTGCCCTTACACTATATTAGGAAAAAAAAAAAAACCCTAAAACTACAGGTTTTCCCCATCTCCTTCTCATCACTCTTTGATTGCATTAACTTCTTCATTGGATCTGGAAACCGATGAGCTCTTAACTTCAGGACCAATAGCTGAATTAAGATCTGGCCATTTGCTTAAAATTTAGTTGTGACGTTTGGTTTTGTGGATGCAGCCAGTCTCCAAAAGGCAAAAGACAAAAAACAGCCTAGGCATACTGCTGCAAAAATGATTTTTTTCAAGTCAAGGAGAGAACTGGCTTTAGGAAAATACATTCCACTATTGCTCCAATGCCTCAAATCTTCACACAAACTCCCACAATCACACCTACTTCATAAGCAGATAAACTCCATAAACACTGGTCATACCTGGGAAGAAGGCAGTTTCTCAACATTTTAAATACTCAACTAATTATTCCAAATTATTTAAGAGTTGCATTATGGTGATGGTTGTACCACAGGCTGGCAGATGGGGCTGTGGGCCAATGACTGGGTGCTTAGTTATGGTAGACAGGAGAAGTCCTAGTGTTCAGTAGGGTGACTATAGTAATAATGTACTATATGGGTTATTTTTTTAAGACAGATCAAAGTATTTTGAATGTTTTCAACATAAAGAAATGATAAATAAGGAGCCAGATGTTTACCCGGATTTGAATATTATACAATATATACATGTATCAAAACACTACATGATACTTCATAGATACACATACTTTTTTATGTATCAGTTTAAAAAAAAAGTAAGAGTTGTACCATGGCATCTTCCCTTGTAATGACAAAAGTACTGAATCTATTTTGGAAATTAAGAGGAGCCCATAACTTTAAACAATGAAAAGTGCTCCTGTCAACCTAATGTGGAAGAAACTGTAACAAAATGTAAACCTTTCATGCCTTTTAAAATGTACCTATCACCCTTTACGTTAACTTCCACATAATACTTACTAAGCTTCAGGCATTATTCTTTTTTGTTGTTGTTGTTGACAGGCAGAGTGGACAGTGAGAGAGAGAGAGACAGACAGAAAGGTCTTCCTTTTGCCGTTGGTTCACCCTCCAATGGCCGCTGCGGCCGGCGCACCGCGCTGATCCGAAGCCAGGAGCCAGGTGCTTCTCCTGGTTTCCCATGGGGTGCAGGGCCCAAGCACTTGGGCCATCCTCCACTGCACTCCCTGGCCACAGCAGAGAGCTGGACTGGAAGAGGGGCAACCAGACAGAATCTGGCGCCCTGACCGGGACTAGAACCGGGTGTGCTGGCGCCACAAGGCGGAGGATTAGCCTAGTGAGCCGTGGCGCTGGCCTAGGCATTATTAACATTTGTCAACACTAGCTCATTAAAAACTCTAGAGATCAAGGCAGCCATTACCCCCATTTTACAAGTGAAAAAACTAAGGCAGGGAAAAAGTCATTTTCCCAAGGTCACACACATAGGAGGCAAAGGTGACCTTCAACCCCAGGCACCACAGGTGGTACTCAGCATATGGGTTTTTCTAGAAAATGAAAATCTTTAGGATACCCGACTTCCAGTTTAAGTTAGCTGAACAGTTGTATGTCAAGCACTCATGTGCTTATGTGCATGGCGTACATCTTAACTGGGCCTCACAACCCTGTGGGGAGCAATCCGGACTAGACTAAGTTGCTCGAATTAGGACTTATTCTATGCATCTGCTCTCCCACAATATGGCGCTGGGAGAGAAGTAAACAGCTTCCGCACAGCTGCCTCCAGTTCAACCAATTAACTGTAGGACTTGCTCCTGATTGGAGAGCAGCGTACTCAGCCGAGTTGGGATTGGCGGAGGAGGACTATAAAGGAGGAGAGAGACGGCATGCACCAGGAACATCTATGGGGAACATCTGAGGGAACCCGTGCAGCCCCCAGAGAGCCGGCCGGCGGTGTGCCGCTCCCCTGCGGAAGTGGGGAATGCGGCCAGGGGGAACTGCCCTTCCACGGAGGTGGAAGGGATAGTAGCCAACCCGGGAAGAACCAGCAGCAAACCCGGGGAGGGCCGAGCAGACGAAAGAACAGCGCAGGGTCCTGTGTCGTTCCTCCACGAAGAGGGGGAGCGACATAATGGTGCCGTGACTCGGATAGGAAACCTAGCTCGGATAGGAAACCTAGGAGGGAAAGACCGGGAGGAACTGGGAAAATATCGGAGAGAGAAACTAGCAAAGAGCCTAGGGAAATTACCTGAGAAAGAGACTAGTAAACAGCCTAGGGAAAAGCCGGACGAAAAAGGGTGCCGGAAGAAGCTATTGAAAGCCTAGGCATAGACTCGGATACGGACTACGGGGGGAAGCTGGGAGAAATCTCTAAGGTCGAAAGCGAAAGTGAAAGCTAGAACAAACAGACTCGGACGCGGACTGTGGGGAGAGGCCAGGAGAAATGAGGGAGGAATATTGTTGGAAGAAAACTTAGGGAAACATACCGGGTAGAGAAAAATGTTAGGGAAATTGAAGCCGCGGGGGGCAGGCCAAGGCGGAAACGAAAGCCACTTTGGGATTCTCAAGTTAGCCCGGGAATAGGGGGCGAAAAGTTAAAACCAGAAGCTGAGACGCAAGCCAGATTGGGATCCGTCTGATTAGCCCGGGGAGCAAAGGACGGGAAGCCAAACCGTGGGGCGGAGACGTACGCTGGGTTGAATTCGCCAGGCTAGCCCGGGGAACTTGGATTGAATGCTAGTGGTGGAGACGCAAGCTACGCTGTGTTACTCGCGGAAGCCGCCGCGTGCAGAGAGCACGGGGCGTGAATAGATAGGGAACGCTGGCGTAGGCCGTGGTTCAGACGCGAAAGGGTTAAGCGTGGAGACCGCGGAGCGCGCAAAGCCGAGCCGCGCAAAGCCGGGAAGCTGCGCAGATGAGAGAGGCGCGCGGGCTGAAGCGGCGCAGAGCCGGGAACCCGCCGGCGGGGCGAGGTGCCGGAAAGCCGCAGGGATAAGAGAAACAGAAGTTTTAGAAGTAAAGTGAGAAAAATAGGAATGCTGGAAGATAGAAGTAAAATGGGAGAAATAGGAATGCCCGGAGATAGAGAAATAGAGAAATAAAAAGGCCTCCCTACAACACTGCAATGTGAGAGCTTGGATTCGGTCTGCCTAATCAAGTGAGGCGATGAGCACCTGCGGGCAGCTAGCAGCTTATGCGCCGCAGGTCACCGAAGACAGGCACGAATTAACATCAGTAAGGCTTCCCCACAATACAACAATATTAAGCTTGGATTCGGTCTGCCTGATTTAAGGCGGTAAGCGCCAGCAAAGCTCGACCAGAGTATGAGCTGCAGGTCACCGAAGATAGGCACAAACCAACACTAATAAGTCTCCCCCACAATACGGCAATGAGAAGGCTTGGATTCGGTTTGCCTGATAGGTTTTGTAAACACCTGCAGGCAGTTCTAGCAGAGCAGAGCATGCGCTGCAGGGCAGCGAACACAGGCACGCATCAGCGCCTAAAAACCTCCTCACAATGGCGAAGAGAGGACCCGGATTCGGTTTTCCTGATTGATAGGACTTGTAAGAGCCTGTGGCAACTCTAGCAAGTACAGCAGAGTGTGTGCTGCGGGACACCGAAGACAGGCGCGTATCAACGCCAAAAAATAAAAAGAAAGGGGGATCTGTGGGGAGCAATCCGGACTAGACTAAGTTGCTCGAATTAGGACTTATTCTATGCATCTGCTCTCCCACAATATGGCGCTGGGAGAGAAGTAAACAGCTTCCGCACAGCTGCCTCCAGTTCAACCAATTAACTGTAGGACTTGCTCCTGATTGGAGAGCAGCGTACTCAGCCGAGTTGGGATTGGCGGAGGAGGACTATAAAGGAGGAGAGAGACGGCATGCACCAGGAACATCTATGGGGAACATCTGAGGGAACCCGTGCAGCCCCCAGAGAGCCGGCCGGCGGTGTGCCGCTCCCCTGCGGAAGTGGGGAATGCGGCCAGGGGGAACTGCCCTTCCACGGAGGTGGAAGGGATAGTAGCCAACCCGGGAAGAACCAGCAGCAAACCCGGGGAGGGCCGAGCAGACGAAAGAACAGCGCAGGGTCCTGTGTCGTTCCTCCACGAAGAGGGGGAGCGACACAACCCCATAAAGCAGGTGTGAGTGCTGTTTTCATTTTGCAAACGAGGAAACTGTAGGCTAGTTAAGAAGCTAACTCAAGATCCACAATACTAAGTAGTGAGCCAGGATTCAAATCCAGGTAGTTTGATTCCTGAACCAGAATTCTTGACTACTCCTGGAGGGTAGGTTTAAGAGTTAAACCTAACTCACTGCTGTGGCTCAGTGAGTTAACACCCTGGCCTGAAGCACTGCATCCCATATGGGCGCTGGTTCGAGACTCAGCTGTTCCACTTCCGATCCAGCTCTCTGCTATGGCCTGGGAAAGCAGAGGAAGATGATGCAAGTCCAGTCTCCTGGCTTCAGATCAGCACAGCTCCAGCCCGTTGCGGCCAACTGGGGAGTGAACCATGGGATGGAAGACCGACCTCCCTCCCTCCCTCCCTCTCTCTCTCTCTCTTCTCCCTGTGTAACTCTTTCAAGTAAATAAATAAATCTTAAAAAAAAAGAAATTACTCAAAAAGTAGATGTGAAAGAAGATTTTACAGGGTAGGATTATTTGATTGGCTTAACCTAAAATGAGGATGTTACTATACAGATTTATTGTATTTTAACCTACCTCTGACTTGGACAACTAAGTTTTCAGTGTCTTATGTTTCCTGAACAAGCAAATAAACCTTCAAGTCTTACTTTACAAGGGCCAAGTATCTTACGTAATTCCTCCATTCAACTAACATCTGAGTATCTGGAATGTGTGAGGAACAGTGCTGAGACAACATGGTCTTTCCACTCAGCATATAAATATGCCCAAGTTCCTCACAACTAATAAATATGACGCAATGCTACCCAGAAATGGATACCAACTTTACCAACCGTTCATGGCAGAAATGAGAATGGAATCTTGCGTTTGTCCACCTGGCAACCCTACAAAGCAGTATACTTATTTCTCTTACAGTTCCTGAAGAGTGACTGACACTGAAAGCAATTACTGGATGGGTACTGATGGCCTGCTTCATGCTGTTCAACCACTTACCAGCTGGCAATGAAAGCCTCCAGTTTTATGTGCAATGAGTTGAAATTAAAATGTTTTACTAAAACCCCAGTTGACTAGGCCACATGTTTAAATCACCTTTAAAATTTTTAAATTGCATTTGGGGTTTGTCTTCAGTAACCAAATGATAAATGTGAATGCCTAAGATGGTTTGCAAAGTTAAAAATAAGTAAACAGTAAGAATAAACAAGCACATTCACAGAAGATGGTTCGGACCATCTTTGCTTGATTTTACACAGAAACATCTAAGTGTGTACAGTCTCAAGCCAAATTCAATTGACTGAAAAGGCGGCAGAAAGGCAAAAGTCAAGTGCAGCAGAAACACTCCTCACCACCTCAGTGAGTGGCTTATCAACCAACGACTACAGGTACAACTGCCAACCCAAGACCTTATCAGCAACCAAAGAAACTAAGGAGGAACCTCTGGTGGTTCATAACTACTGGTGTGTACCCGAAACCTTGACAAGTTTGTTTATATTTTGTTTATTTGAGAAACAGAGAAAAGGAGCTCTCATCTGCTGGCTTACTCCCTGAATGCCTGGCCTAGGGTCAAATCCAGGAGCCAGGAACTCAATCCAGGTTTCCCACATGGCTGGCAGGAACCCAGTCACAATTACTTGAGCCATCACCAGTGTCTCTCAGGGTCCACCTGAGCAGGAAGCTGGGGTAAGGAGCCCGAGGCAGGAATGGAACCCAGGCACCCCAAAATGTGCTATGGACATTTTAACCCCAAGGCCAAGTACCTGTGCACAGCTTTGACTGACACACGCCTACATCAGTGTTTAAATGCAGCTGGCACAAGTTTGAGCTGTTTCCTATGCTCATATTCTCTAACAAGCCTCCCTAATACTTGACATTTGTACTTTGTTATGTGCCTTCTACTGCTAGTTTCTTTTTGAATCTATAATTTATTTCAAGCTAGATTATGAATTTATGGAGGAAGAAGCAACATCAACCCTGAACACAGCTCAGTGTCTTAGAAATAATATACACCGAGTAAGTGTAAACAACGGATCTGATCACAGACCAGCCCATGTCATTATGCAGAAATCTCTGACTGGAACACTCCATGGGTCAGTCCTTGAACACTTCTCTAGCTATGTCACTCCTCAGGTGATCTAAACCACACTGAAACTCCCAAACAGATCCATTCTGCCTGGACCATTCTCCTTTGAACTCTGGATCCCTACGTTCTAATTGCTGACTTAACACACCTCTACCATCACGTCTAATAGAAATCTCAAAATTTAACCGGTCTGGAGGAGAAATCCTGGACTCTCCCCAGAAATGTGTCCTGTTCTGTCCTCAATAGCAGTCCCTGTCTTTGTCACTTACAATTCCATTTGTCCAACTGTTCAATCCAAACACCTTTCAGTTGCCCTTGACACCTTCCACATTCCATATCTAATCCATCAGCAACCCTTCCTGGTTGAAAAGCTATCCAGCAAGCAGTGGAAGATAGCCAAAGCCCTAGGGGCCCCTGCACCCATGTGGGAGACCCAGAAGAAGCTCCTGGCTTCAGATCAGCGTAGCTCCAGTCATTGTGACCACTTGGGGAGTGAACCAGCAGGTGGAAAACCCCTCTCTCTCTGTCTTTCCCTCTAACTCTGCCTCTCAAATAAAAATAAATAAATCCTAAAAAAGAAAAAAAAAAAAAAAAAAAAAAAAAGAAAAAGAGGGGTCAACACTGTGGCATAGCAGGGCCATGACTAGGCCCAGCCAAAGCTGAGAACTCAAGCCAGGTCTCCCACATAGGAGGCAGAGACCCAAGTACTTGAGTTATCACATGTTGCCTCCCAGGGTCTGCACTGGCAAGAAACTGGAATTAGAAGCTGGAGTTGGAAATTGAACCCACACACTTAACAATGGAATGTAGGTGTCATAATCAGCTGGCATCTTAACAGCTAGGGCCTACTACATACACATGAACATTTTTTTTTTTTTTTGACAGGTAGAGTGGACAGTGAGAGAGAGAGAAAGGTCTTCCTTTTTCCATTGGTTCACCCCCCAATGACCGCTGCGGCCGGCACACCACGCTGATCCAAAGCCAGGAGCCAGGTGCTTCTCCTGGTCTCCCATACGGGTGCAAGGCCCAAGGACTTGGGCCATCCTCCACTGCACTCCCAGGCCACAGCAGAGAGCTGGACTGGAAGAGGAGCAACCAGGACAGAATCCGGCGCCCCAACTGGGACTAGAACCCGGGGTGCCGGCACCACAGGTGGAGGATTAGCCTAGTGAGTCATGGCGCCGGCCAACACATGAACATCTTGAAGTCTCCTCATATACTTGAGTTTCAAAAAATGTTTACACCCAAATAAATATCTCTTAATTCTATTTTCCACAACTTTTCTTTTAAAATGTATTTATTCAGGGCCAGTACTGTGGCATAGAAGGTGAAGCCACTGCCCACAGTGCCAGCATCCCATATAGGCACTGGTTCAAGTCCCAGCTGTTCTACTTTTTTTTTTATTTATTTACTTTTATTTGAAATTTAGAGTCACACAGAGAAAGAAGGGGAGAGACAGACAGAGACAGAGAGGTCTTCCATCCACTGGTTCATTCCTCCATTGGCCGCAATGGCCAAAGCTATGCCAATCCAAAACCAGGAGCTTCCTCTGGGTCTCCCTCGCAGGTGCAAGGGCCCAAGGACTTGGGCTATCTTCCACTGCTTTCCCAGGCTATAGGATAGAGTTGGATTGGAAGAGGAGAAGCCAGGACTAGAACCAGAAACCATGTGGGATGCCAACACTGCAGGCTGGGGCTTTAACCTGCTGCACCACAGCGCCAGCCCCCACAAACTTCTAAAAGTATTTGTGTTTCTAAGCTCTGTCCACTGAGACTGGAAGCAATGACACCTCAGCAGCAATGAGCACACCTAGCATCCGGATCTTGGCTCTACAATATTGTTCTCTAAGAAGAACCAAGGCTCCCTAGAGAAGTGACTGAGTCTCAGGCTGGTGCAGGAAAAACACCAGATGAACCTGAAGCATGTAGCAGTGCCAAAACAGTGTGCATGCACAGACACAAACAAAGCTTAGGAACGTGTCGGAAGGGCACAGAAGTCAACTGAGAAGAACTCCCAACAGCCATGGCCATTTGGAACCAAAATTATGAGTACTGAATTATAATCCAAAATAATGTAACTGTTCATAAACTTGAACTGATATGAACTATAGATGAAAAGGGACAAACCTTCCTTACAGAAGAATTTAAGTGAATAACTGTAGGAAGAATGAGGGAAATACTAGAGTATTTCCGGAGCATCACAGCAACAATTGCTGCAGGCAAGATCCCTGCTAATGAATACTGAAATTAGTGGGCAGAAACAGGATACTGGCAAAGCCTCAAAGTATCTGCCCCCAAGTACTTTACCAGTCCCTGTGGTGGTTTTAATGTATGTTCACAAATTCTTTGGTAGTCCTCTCTCCAGGAAGTGGAGTTTAATTCCCCTTCTCTCGAATGTGGGGTGGGCTTAGTGAGTTGCTTCTCATGAACATCGAATAAACAGGGAAAGACACTAACTTCCCAGGGGAGCAACCCCTCACATGCCCGACACAGTTACCACCACTGGTAAGTCATTTGACAGCAGGCACTTCTGGCCAACTGTCACTTCACCTTTGGTTTTTTTTTTGTTTTTTTGTTTTGTTTTGTTTTGTTTTGTTCATAGGCAGAGTGGACAGTGAGAGAGAGAGACAGAGAGAAAGGTCTTCCTTTTGCCGTTGGTTCACCCTCCAATGGCCGCCGCGGCCGGCGCGCTGCGGCCGGTGCACCGCGCTGATCCGATGGCAGGAGCCAGGAGCCAGGTACTTTTCCTGGTCTCCCATGGGGTGCAGGGCCCAAGCACCTGGGCCATCCTCCACTGCACTCCCGGGCCACAGCAGAGAGCTGGCCTGGAAGAGGGGCAACCGGGACAGAATCCAGCGCCCCGACCGGGACTAGAACCCGGTGTGCCGGCGCCGCTAGGCGGAGGATTAGCCTAGTGAGCCGCGGCGCCGGCCTGTCACCTCACCTTTGTGACAATCATCCCGAAAATCTGCAGCCCCAGACTAAACGTGATAAAACACCCGACAAACCTAAGTTGGGAAGTATCTGAATATCTGATCAGCATCCCTAAGTGGATCAAGAAAAGGGAAGAAACTGTTCCACTGGAAGAGACAAAAGACACCTGACAACCAGAGTGATGCAGTGCCAATACCCTGATGTGGAGAAGGGAATGGAAGGGGGATATCCATCAGAAAAAGTGGCAAGACACCAGTGAAGTCTGAAGTTTGGCTGAGGCATTATGCCACTGTTAACTTCTTAGCTTGATCAATGTACCCATGATCAGGTAAGGTGCTGACATTAGAGCAAGCTAATGAGGGGCACATGCCAGCGGTTCTTAAGGGCAGCAACTTTGCCCCCAAAAGGTATGTGACAATGTCTGGAGGTATTTCCGACCATCATACCTGGGAGGATGCTGCTGCTCTAATGGACAGAGGCCAGGGATACCGCTTACCCTCTTGTAACGCACAGGAGTATCCCCAGGCAAAGGCGCACCCACTCCAAAACGTCTACAGCACTCAGCTTAAGAAACACTGGTATGGGGCCCATGCTCTGCCACAGTGGTTAATCTTCCCCCTCCAGCGCTGCCATCGCATATGGCTGCCGGTTCTAATCCCAGCTGCTCCACTTCCAATCCAGCTCTCTCCTGTGGCCTGGGAAAGCAGCAGAAGATGGCCCAAGTGCTTGGGCCCTTGCACCCATGTGGGAGAGCCAGAAGAAGCTCCTGGATCCTGGCTCCTGGTTTTGGATTGGCCCAGATCCAGCCTCTGCAGCCACTTGGGGAGGGAACTAGTAGAAGGAAGCCCTTTCTCTCTTTCTCCCTCTTAATGTCTGTAACTCTACCTCTCAAATAAATAAATAAAATATTAAAAAAACACTGATAAAAAGAAATAATATATGATCTGTGTGACTCCTCTATAAATTTAACAATATTTCCAAATAAAAAGTTAAAGATTATATGCTGATCCAATCTCCTCATCAATTTCCTGATCTAAGCCACCACTGTCTCTCAACCGCACAGTTTTTTTTAAAAGATTTTACTTGAGAGGTAGAGTTAGAGAGGGAGGGAAAGACAGAGAGAAAGGTCTTCCATCCATTAGTTCACTCCCCAAATGGCCACAATGGCCAGATCTGGGCCGATCTGAAGCCAGGAGTTTCTTCTGAGTCTCCCACATGGGTGCAAAGACCCAAGCACTTGGGCCATCTTCTACTGCTTTCGCAGGCCATAAGCAGAGAGCTGGATTGGAAGAGAAGCAGCCAGGATTGCCAGTACCACAGGCAGTGGCTTAGCCTACAATGCCACATTGCCAGCCCCTCACCCACATTTTTTAAGAAAACCTCCTGGGGCCAGTGTTGTGGTATAGCAGGTAAAGCTACTGCCTGTGATGCCAGCATCCCATATGGGCACTGGTTTCTAACCCAGCCACTCCGCTTCCAATCCAGCCTCCCTGCTAATGCCTGAGGAAGCAACAGAAGATGGCCCATGTCTTTGGGCCCTTGCACCCATGTGGGAAACCCAGATGAAGCTCCTGGCTTTGGAATGGCCCAGCCAGGGCTGCTGCAGCCAACTGGGGAATGAACCAGAAGATGGAGGATTTCTTTCTCTTTTCTAACTCTGCCTTTCAAATAAACAAATCATGGGGGGGGGGGGGGGCTAACTGGTCCTCTTGCTGCTACTCTTAGACTCCCTTCAACCCAGCAGCCAGAGGGAAGTTTTTCAAAGCACCCTGCAATGGTTCACATCTCACAAAGTAAAACCTCAAGTTCCTTCAATGACCTACTGCCTCTCCGCGGTCTGGACCCAAGGATCTCTCTGACCTTACCTTCCTTGTTCTACTCTCTTCCTGCTCACTCCATTTCACACTTCCACCTCAGGCCTGTGCAGAACCTTTCTTCTACTCAGGGTCCCCTGATGTCCTTCAAGTCCTTCCAGACACCCCCTTTGGAAACACGCACATCCCTTGGCATTCCCACATCCCCTGCCTGCCTTATTATTCCTTGCAGCACCCTCCCTCACCTTCACATATCCTAGAACAATAATGGATTTTATTGTAGATTTATTTTATTTGAAAGGTAGAGTGGGCCGGCGCCACGGCACACTAGGCTAATCCTCCGCCTTGCGGCGCCGGCACACCGGGTTCTAGTCCCGCTCGGGGCGCCGGTTCTGTCCCGGTGCCCCTCTTCCAGGCCAGCTCTCTGCTGTGGCCAGGGAGTGCAGTGGAGGATGGCCCAAGTGCTTGGGCCCTGCACCCCATGGGAGACCAGGATAAGTACCTGGCTCCTGCCATCGGATCACCGCGGCGGCCACTGGAGGGTGAACCAACGGCAAAGGAAGACCTTTCTCTCTGTCTCTCTCTCACTGTCCACTCTGCCTGTCAAAAATAAAAATAAAAAAAAAAGAAAAAAGAAAAAAAATTAAAAAAGAAAGGTAGAGTGAGAGTGAGAGAGAGAGAGAGAGAGAGCGAGAGAGGGCATCTGCTGGTTCACTCCCCAAATGGCCCCCAGAGCTGGGTCAGGCCAAGGCCAGGAGTTTCTTCTGGGTCTTCCACATGGGTGCAGGGGCCCAAGCACTTGGGCCACCCCCTGTTGCTTTCCCAGGCACATTAGCAGGGAGCTGGATTGGAAGCAGAGTAGCCAGGACTCAAACCAGCACCCATATGGGATGCTAGTGTTACCCACTCCACCACAAAGCCAGCACCAGTAAGATTTTCGTCTGTTTGGGGCACTACTGGAAATTTCTGCATCTAAACAATGCCTGGCACCTACTCCATGCTCAACAAACATATATTGAATGAGTGATACAACTCTGAAATCCTAAACTAAATATCTCAGTGTCTATCACTTCCCACCAATACTGCATTTCCTGTTTTACCCCTTCCTTGGGAAGGACATGGTTGGATAAGAATGGGTTTTGGGTCCTAGTTCTGTCGTTTGACAACTTTCTTAACCTAATTCTCAGTGTATTCATCTGAAGGAAAAAAGACAAAGGAAGAAAATACGGATAATAAAACATTGCAGGGTCTGCATTCAGATTACAAATAACGTATGAGAAGTACCTAGCCACAGTAGGTACTCCAAAAATAAAAACGAGTGTTATTACTCCTCCTCCCACGCTCTTCAACTTCACACTGACCTCTGACTTCTACGAGATGGCCCCTTCCTAGTTTCCTGCTCACAGTCCAGCGTGAACTCCACAGTTCTTCACAAAAGGAGTCACGTCCTCAACGTCATTCATCCCCTCAGCCAACTGTCCTTCCGGCACTCCACCAAACACTCATCCCCTCAGCTAACTGTCCTTCCGGCACTCCACCAAACACTCATCCCCTCAGCCAACTGTCCTTCCGGCACTCCACCAAACACTCATCCCCTCAGCCAACTGTCCTTCCGGCACTCCACCAAACACCTGCAAAGCAGTGATCACAGCCCAGTCTGGGACTAATCCGCAGGGTTTGAACCTCAGCTGTTCATCTTACAAACAAGGACAGTAACAGTAGCACAGGGTTCTTGTGAGTATTAAATACCTTTTTCGGTCTGATCACTGCTGGGGAAAATCAACAAATCCAAGGTCTAGAACCTCAAACAGTTCCTCAGTGCCACAAAACAATCCTGCTTCCCTGTCATGTGTTCTGCCTTCCCTCCACGCCTCCATTCCCTGTAGGCTCTCATAAACACAAACTCGTTTACAAACTTTTATCCTACCACCACCCCTCCACTTTTTTTTTTTTTTTAAGATTTATTTATTTATTTGAAAGCCAGAGAGAGGGCGGTCTTCCCTCTGCTGATTCACTGCTCAAATGGCTGCAATGGTCAGAGCTGCACCAATCCAAAGCCAGGAGCCAGGAGCCCCCTCTGAGTCCCCCACGTGGGTACAGGGGCCCAAGGACTTGGAACATCTTCTAATGCTTTCCCAGGCCATAGCAGAGAGCTGGATAAGAAATAGAGCAGCTGGGATTCGTACCAGCACCCACGTGGGATGCCAGCACTGCAGGTGGCAGCTTTACCCACCACGCCACAGCGTCAGCCCTCACCCCTCCACTCTTAGCAGTGGATCAAAAACGGTAGGAGGCACGTCATCCCCTCCTCCTCCTTTCTGCCCATATCAGTTATAAACTTATTTACAATGTCATCCGCCTTTACCTCTTCCTTTTCTGTTCACTCCTACACCAGACCCATTCTCTACCCACGCCCTGGATCCCATCCCTTCCAGCTGCCTTCAGTCCTTGCCTGCATCAATCACCGCCCTGCATACCATACACCTGCTCTTCAACTCCTTCCCTCCGCCGGTTTCTTCCAGCCTCGCAGAAGCACGCCCAAGGTCTCTAGTCTCGCTTCTCCTTCCTTCAGGTTCTCTGCTGAGAACACTGTACCCCTCTCAGTTAGCTACACTCCAGCTGTCATTCACTCTCAACCCCAGCGCATTACAAAGTAGCCAAGTGCTCCAGCTGAAGCTACACTAACACGTCTTAATCAGCCAGTCTCAGAGACTCCATTTAGTCCTTATCTTACTGTCCTTTCCATGGCAAGACATCAGGGTTGACCGTGCCGCTCCCTCAGCCTCAGTGACCAAGCTGACACAGATGGTTGGCTTCTCTTCAGCTGCCTGCCCCATCTACCTAGCAGTTCCCAACAGCAATGTGGGAACCGCCCACTTCTGCAGTCTGGATCAGTCCGTGACCTGACCTCCCGCCCTGCTGGGAACACTTGCCAAACCTCTCCGATGTCCAGCCCCTTCTCTACATCCCATCAGGAGCAGCTTCCCCGCCGGTCTGCTTCTAGCTTTGCCCCTGTCAAAATAGAAGGTCAGAAACACAGCGTGCGTGTTCCACCCCCTCACTAAATCATCACAGGTTTCTGGCTAATACTGAACCTTCTTAGATTAGTTCAAAAGGCAATGAGGGGCCGGCACTGTGGTGTAACGGGTAAAGCCACTGTCTGCAGTGCTGGCATCCCATTAGGGTGCCGGTTCGAAACCCGGCTGCTCCACTTCCAATCTAGCTCTCTGCTAGGGAAAGCAGCAGACGATGGCCCAAGTCCTTGGGCCCCTGCACCCAAGTGGGAGACCCGGAGGAAGCTCCTGGCTCCTGGCTTCAGAATGGTGCAGCTCCAGCCGTTGCGGCCAATTGGGGAGTGAACCAGTGGATAGAAGATCTCTCTCTCTCTCTAGCTCTCCTTCTCTGCATAACTCTGACTTTCAAGTAAATAAATAAATCTGTAAAAAAAAAAAAAAAGGCAGTGAGGGGCGTGGCTCATTACGCAGTCCCCTCTATCCTGAAGCCATGTGCATGTGGCTATCGAGTGCGTTAATGCAGCTAGTCCAAACCGAGACGAGCTCTAAGCGTGAAGTACACAGCAGGTTTTGGAGGCTCAGTGGGAAGGGGGTGTCCACTACCTCAATGTCACTTTTTCCATGGATTGCATGATGAATAATTTGCATATATTGGGTTAAGTTATATTACTCAAATTATTTTCACTTTCTGCCTTTTAAAATGTGGTTACTAGAAAATAGGGGGACCGGCCCTGTGGAGCAGTGGGTTAAAGCCCCTGCATCCCATATGGGCACCGGTTCAAGTCTCAGCTGCTCCATTTCTGATCCGGCTCCCTGCTAATGCACCTGGAAGATGGTCCAAGTCCTTGGGGCTCTGCACTCACTGGGGGGCTCAGATGGGACTCCTGGCTCCATATCGGCGCAGCTCTGGACATGGCAGCCATTTGGGGAGTGAGCCAGCAGATGGAAGACCTCTCTCTCTACCTCTCTGTAACTCTGTCTTTCAAATAAATAAGTCTTAAAAAAATAAAAAGAAATCATGTTACATATGTGACTTACATTTGTGGCTTATAATACATTCCTACAGGGCAGCGCTGCTGTAAAATGTACTTTTCCACTTTCTGAACCTATTTAACTCATGTATTATTCAAAATTAGCTCAGGTAACCCACCAAGATTCCGGGACACTCCTTCCCCGCCTGTGAGACACCAATTCTGAGTCAGCTACCCCTCCTCCGTGCCACCATGCACATGAACCAGCACACACACCTGCCATATGTCACACCATATTGTAATTATCGGTTATTAGCTACCTTCTTCTCCTAACTGTAAGCTCCCTACAAAAAGGCATGTTGTACTTATACTCAGATCTCACCACCATGCCTGACACTTAAAAAGGCACACAAACATTTGTCAAACAAATCGCAAAGTTACTAGAATTTCCAGTTCTATAAGGAAAACAACCCAACAGTGCAGGAGGCTAGACTTCACCGGGAACTCCAGTAATCAAAGGGGCAAAGGGTTAGCAGGTGGGGGGTTGGAGTCACAGTAAAGAGATCAACAAATGAGAAAAAGAAGGCTCATCCCACACACACCTGCCTCTGATCATGAAACCAGGGATCTGCACTAGCGATGTGCAGCCTTGAACTCACACCCGGCACGCCAGGGGCCACAGTCTGGATCCTAAATGGCTTAAACAACCCATCCAACAAAGGAGTGTGATTTGGCGGGTTTCAATGCAAACAGCTAGAGCCCAGCACCTGTTCCACTTAAGCAGCACATCATTACAGCGAACAACAACAACAAATCTCTCTCATGAAGCAAACGCTAATCTCGTGATGCTTCGCCACGGGGCAATTTAGAAGAGTTATTACACGAAATGTGCCAAAGCAGGAATTTATGGCTGATGCTTATTTGGCAAATACTGTTGGCACTGCTAGCTGTTGAAAAACATGTATGCAAATAAGCAAATAAAAGTTTTTCAGCTCTCGGACTTAAATATTTACATTACCATAAATGTACAAAGATAAATGTTTATATGCGTATGCATATAATCCATTTCAAGATCACATTTTTAACGTGATTGTCAGGAAACAGTTATGAGTAGCATTATTTCTTTACGGGCCTCAGGGCAGACTCTTAAAAAAATGAATTCTGAGAGAATGTTAATGGGTGGCGGACATTACTGTGAAAGTTTCTCTGCATTATCACTAGGTAATAATAGCCACAGGATCACAATAGTTCAAAGCAAGCTTATCTCTTCCTTTCACCAAAACACTCCTCTTCCCACCCTGGAACCTGGCAACCACAAATGTCAGCCCCGAAAGGGGTCCAGGGTGGGGGGGCGGGGATGACTACACAGGGAGAAAGCACTGGAGAAAATAGTTTGACCCTTTTCCCACATAATACAGTCACGCTCGTCTCCAAAATGAAGACGTGATAAGACATCTGCCCTGCTCCCCTCTGACAGCTCTGGGAAGGGGCCTGTTTTTTCACACAGTCTGCACGTGGTTCCCAGCCAAGACTGATTGGCAGTGCTGCTGTGAATTCTGCCCCATTGTGAAGTGGTCATCTCCTGGGCTCAGCCTCCAACTCCCATCTTGGAAGCCCAGGAATTGTGCTGTACCTGCCGTTACAGCCTCCTAGACGAGTCACCGAGGGGAAGCAGTGCCGGGCCCCGAGCTCCCCAGACACGCTGAGACCGCCGGAGAAGCCACCACCAAGTGAGTCCCCAGCACTGCGCAGGCAAAGTTGTACCCCTGTGGCCAATTCCCGCTTCTGTCACTTCCAGGCTGCGCAGAGCACCCCTGGGCTCTCCGCACTCAGGACTCCACCGCCTCATGCACCAGGGAAGGGAAAAGACAGAAAAGGGGACCCTGAAGCTGAGACAGAATCCGCACAGGTAGGCCCCAAAACACACCCCTAAGGCAACGTCAAGTCAGGTGAACGCTGTTGCGGGGACGGCGGCCCACGACCTAAAAATAGTCTTTTAGGTAAGTCTGCAAGTGTCTAATCCAACGTACAGTCCTGGAGACCGCAGTCGACGGAGCCGGAAGAAAAATGGATCGGCTCTTCTATAGCGAGGCCAATACAGATGAAATCATAGCCTTCCTGCAACCCATCGCTCCCCGCCGCGCGCCAGCCTCCCGAGCCCTGCATTCCGCGGCGCCCAGATGCCCCGACTCGGACGGCGCAAGTCCGGCTTCGGGGGGCGGCCGGGGTGCGGGGCGCCCCGTCGCTGTCGCCCCCGCCGGCTCGAGCGCAGCCACGGGAGGCGAACTCCGAGCCGAAGCCCCGGGAGCGACGCGGTGCAGACGGCGCGTGCCCGTCGCGGGGAGGCAACGGCCGAGCGCCGAAAGCGCAGGAGCCCAAGGGCCGCGAGGAAGCCGGCCGAGCCCCCGCGGGGCGCCGGGCCGCGCGCGGCTCCTCCCGGCTCCGCTTCCCCCGCAGCCTCGCCGCCGCGCCCGGGGGCGCCCCCCGGCGCCAGCTCCCAACTTTCCCTCCTCAGGGGGGCGCCGCGCTGCCCCGGGCCGCGGCGAGCGAGGGGCGCCGGCGGGGCGCGAGAGCCCGCGCCGGGCAGGACGCACCAGCCGCCCCCGCGTTCCCAGGGGTCAGCGCCCGCACGCGGGGCCACCCGGCTCCCACCAGGCGGGCCGCGGAGGAGAAGGGGCACGCCGGCACCCGCTGCCCCCGTTACCTGAGGGGCGCACACGGCGCCGCCGCCCGTCCCGTCCCCTTCCTGGCCGCCGCCGCCGCCGAGCCACTGACACTGACTAACAACTAACTAACTACTCGCCGCCGCCGAGTCCAGCGCGCGCTCCCGGCCGCTCGCCGTCCGCCCGGCCCACCAGCCCGCCTCCTCCGGCCCCGCGCGCCGCCCCTCCGCGCGCGCCCGCGCCGGCCGCGCTCCTGAGGGGCGAGCACGCGCGCGCGCACGGGCCCTGGGCGCTTTTCCCCGTCTGCCCTCCGCCCCGGGGGAGGAGCCGACTCGACGCCCCGCCTCGCTGCGGTCCGGCCTCCGAAGGACGGGACCTAGAGGGCGTCTGATTGGCGGAGGGGGCGTGGCTATGCCAGAGGGCGGGGCTGCCAGGACGGGCTGAGGGGGCGTGGCAAACACGGTGGGCGGGGCCCCGGGACCTGGAGTCGGCGTGAGGGGAAATTGGAGTTCAATTAACTGCTAGAGGAAAAGGGAGACCAAGTCCTGGCCAGTCGGGGTGCCAGAGCCCTCTCTGTCAGTATGTCGTCTCATACAGAGCGTATGTTTTCAAGGACTCCGATGTGTAGCAATGACCAGTCTAAGTCCCGTTACGTTCTGTGGGCCTTAGCAATCAATAAAACTACATCTCCCAGCAGCCTCCGCGAAAAGCAGTCCCTCCGCTTGCGTAATCACGTAGCCCTTCGCCGCAGTGGGACAAAATAGTCCCTGCGTTTGTCCGAAAGTGTCAGGGTTAATGTTTCGTTTTTCTCCTCACCGGGACAATTGCGGTGTTACCGCGCTCAGAGTCGCCGCCCGTGGGGAGGAGGCGGGGAGATTCGGTGACGAGAGAGAAAGGACGGCGGACCAAAGTGCTGCGGAGGGATTTCCGCCCGGCCGTGAGGCGTCCGAGTGTGAAGAGTGAAGGCGACTGAGAGGGGCTGGAGGGGACTGTCCTCTGTGCCAGGGGCTTTCGTTAGGCCCCGGGCCCTGCCTGCCCGTGTCGTCAGCAGGTCAGTACGCAAGGCGAGCTCGGGGGTGGCCCGCGCCGAGCCGCCCCTCACGAAGACCAGCCCCCTTGGGCTGTCGTTGTCGCTGGATGGGCTTGGTCTGAGGCCCGCTGAATGGGGGCGCCTCACTTCCGGCTGGGGGAGGGGGCCGGAGCGCACTTCCTGTGGGGGTAGGGTGAGGGGTCGCGTGGGTGGGGGGTGTCCTGCCCGCTTCCCGTGCCGGGGAGGGCCCGGCGGAGGTCGCGGCTCCGGGCTCCGGGCTCCGGGGTGGTGGTCGGCGTCACCCGGCACCTGCCGCCCGTGGTGACGCTGGACGTGAGTTTGGGTCCCACGTGTTGGGTGGAAAGTCCTCTCTCGCCGAAGTGCCAGCCCGCGCGGTCCTCGCGGCCGGTCCAGGCGGGTTCGGGAGTTGTTGGAGCAGGGAGCGTCCCTGCTGCGGCGCCCGAGACGGCGGGTCCCAGACCTGCCGACCCCCGGCGGCTGCGGGCCCCAGACCGGCCGACCCCCGGCGGCTGCGGGCCCCAGACCTGCCGACCCCCGGCGGCTGCGGGTCCCAGACCTGCCGACCCCCGGAGGCTGCGGGTCCCAGACCTGCCGACGCGGGCCCCACACCTGCCGACCCCCGGAGGCTGCGGGTCCCAGACCTGCCGACGCGGGCCCCAGACCGGCCGACCCCCGGCGGCTGCGGGTCCCAGAGCTGCCGACCCCCGGCTGCTGCGGGCCCCAGACCGGCCGACCCCCGGCGGCTGCGGGTCCCAGACCTGCCGACCCCCGGCGGCCGCGGGCCCCACACCTGCCGACGCCGGCCGCAGGCTTCGCCCGTGCCCGAGAACGACTCCCTCCGCCCGGAACGGCCTGGCGTGGCGCTCCGGGGAGCCTCGGTGGGAGTTAATGCGGATGCGTGCCCCGCCCCCTCTGTAGTCTTCATTAAATTCACTGGTTCAAAACTGGGATCCGTCCTTTGTGTTTTTAAAGCAGGGTGCAGAGGTCATGAGACAGCTCAGATTTTAAGGATGGGGAGAAGGACACTAAGTAAAGAAACTGTTTTCCACAGCCCAGTTTTGGTGAGAACCGTGTGAGGGGCTAAGCACTGAGCAGTCTTGATTCTCTGGCTCCTGCTGTCAGGCGCACTGTACTCTGGGTGTCTGTACTGCAGGAATCGGCCTGCTTGTAGGTTTGTGAGCTCTCAGCCATTTTAGTCATTCTGAGACATCTATCAGCGAACCTAGGACGATAATGCCTTTTAAAGGACTTACGAAATAATAAAGGTTTTGTGGGGTTTTCCCTTTGGAATTGTTACCTAATTCGTTTCTGAATTTGTAATTAATTTTAGCCCTTTAGGGGCCGGCGCTGTGGCGCAGCAGGTTAAAGTCCTGGCCTGAAGCGCCGACATCCCATATGGGCGCCAGTTCTAGTCCTGGCTGCTCCTCTTCTGACCCAGCTCTCTGCTATGGCCTGGGAAAGCAGTGGAAGATGGTCCAAGTCCTTGGGCCCCTGCACCCACGTGCGAGACCCAGAGGAAGCTCCTGGCTCCTGGCTTCGGATCGGCGCAGCTCCAGCAGTTGCGGCCATCTGGGGAGTGAACCAGTGGATGGAAGACCTCTCTCTCTCTGCCTCTACCTCTCTCTGTAATTCTGCCTTTCAAATAAATAAATCTTAAAAAAAAAAAAAGAAAAAATTTTAGCCCTTTAAAAAGCTGGTTGGTTTAGAGTTAGAGAATTTTTTCGTCTAAGTGTTACCGTGTACTTTTTAATCTTCTGTAAACGTTTTTAAAAATCCACCTGAGACCCTAAAATCAATTGAGTTATATTTTGAAAGACCACAAGATTGCTGTAGTAGTTGACCAAAAAAGCAAGACAAAATATTATCTGTACTTTTTTTTTTTTAAGATTTGTTTATTTACTTGAAAGAGTTAACAGAGAGAAGGAGGGGCACACAGAGAGAGCTCTTCTATCTGCTGGTTTACTCCTCAGATGGCTGCAAGGGCCAGAGCTGCACCGATCCAAAGCCAGGAGCCAGGAGTTTCTTCCAGGTCTCCCACGTGGGTTCAGGGGCCCAAGGACTTGGGCCATCTTCTGCTGCCTTCCCAGGCCATAGCAGAGAGCTGGGTCAGAAGTGGAGCAGCCAGGACTTGAACTGACGCCCATATGGGATGCTGGCACTGCAGGCGGCGGCTTTACCTGCTACGGCTTTACCTGCTACGCCACAGCACAGGCCCTCCCTCGCATTTGGTTTTAATAGACAGTAAGGAGTGTGTAGATTGTCTCAAGTAAGTGTTAATCTGTTAGAAAGTATTTCCATTTTTATATTAATGGAACATAAAGGAAAATGTGATCACCTTGACAATTGATACTATCATGTTAGGAATTACTGAATTATGGAAAGGTGGTAAGCCAAGTAGAAAAGAGGAAATGACGTTAGAATATTGATTGCGATGCCTTTTGGAAAGTAAAGGAGTTTTTAAGTTGGGCTTTGTGCTATTTCATGAGAGAAGTGCAGTAGTATAATAGAAATAAGAGAAATTGCTGGAGCTGAAAGACAAGCAGCTTGAAGAACTGTTGAGAAGAAAGCCACATATAAAGTACATCTCTTAAGAAAGATGCTTTGTGGTAGTGACAGTCGTTGGTTCCGTCGAAGAAGAGATCAGAAAAGCTTGTGAAAAATTGGGAAACTCCTCAGAAACTGGTTCTGTGTTAAAGTGTTTGTGTGGGGAGGCTTGCTGTCTGAAAGAATTTGTTTAATGCCCTTTGTTTTGGTGTTCTTGGCTTGTCCTAATGGAAACATGGTATCAAAATTAGAGAAATACTTTTGTAAGTCTACTCTGTTACTTCTTTGAGTTAATGATTTTGAGACTGATCCTATAACTTGCCATCTATTGTGAAAAACTGTTGACTTTTTTTAGAGTGCTTGAATTAGATAACCATTTCCTTTTCCAAAGCTTGTCAGTTAATACATTGTTCACACTGGTTCCTGAAATAGGAAAAGAGTAGGTCAGAATTCTGGATTCCGTCACAATCTGTTTGGTAGTGGTGGTTTGTTTAGGTTTTTGTTGTAGAGCTGATGGTTAAAAGCTTGAATGGTTGGTTCGTTTTCAAGTTTTATTTATTTATTTGAGATACAGAGAGATCTCTCGTCCTCTGGTTCACTTCTCAAGTGCTCACCTCATTGGTGTGAGTTGGAGCCGGGAACCCAATCCAGGTCTCCCAACTATGTGGCCATCACTATGCCTCCCAGCACCAGCGTTAGCAGGAAATGAGTCAGTAGCAGAGCCAGAAGCCCAGCTACTACAGTGAGGTACTTTTGGTATCTTAACTACTAGACCAGATGCTTTCCCCTCACCTTAAATGGTTTCCAAATTTAATTACTTTGCTAGCTTTATTTCAGAACCTTCAAGGAGATTCAATTGAGAAATCCGCTTGTATGACTTTGATTTTTTTTTTTTTTTAAGATTTGTTGATTTATGTGAAAGACAGAATCCCAAGAAACTCTATCCTGGTCTCCCACTTGAGTGGCAGAGGCCCAAGCACTTGGGCCATCTTCAGCTACCTTCCCAGGCACATTAGCAGGGAGCTGAGTCGGAAGTGGAGCAGCCAGGACATGAGCTAGCTCTCCAGTATGGGATGCTGATGTCTGAAGCAGCAGTTTAACCTGCTGTGCCACAGTGCTGGCCCCCAGCTTTTACTGTTTCAACAAAAGTTTATTGAGTGCCTGCTGTGTGCCATTGTTGTAGGGATTTTGAATACAGTGATACAAATACTCATATTCTCTTAGAGTTTATTTTCTAGTTTACAAACCAAAACTGGAATTTTACTTCCTTGGTATCAAGAAGCAGCCCTAGGGACCACCATTATGGCATAAACCACCACCTGCAATGCCAGCATCATATACGGGCACTGGTTCGAGTCCTAGCTTTTCCACTTCTGATCCAGCTCTCGCTAATGGCCTGGGAAAAGCACAGGAGGATGTCCCAAGTTGGGCCCCTGCTACCCATGTTGAAGACTTAGATGAAGCTCCTGGATCCTGGCTTCAGCCTGGCTCGTCCCTGGCTGTTGCAACCATCTGGGGAGTGAACTAGTGCATAGAAAACCTCTCCCTCTCCCTCTCTCTCTCCCCTCTCTCTGTTTCTCTTTCTCCCTCTCTAAAACTCTTAACTTTCAAATGAATAAATAAATCTTTAAGAAAAAAAGACATCAGATACAGTTGGGATGAAGGAAACTGCCTAAAATAAGGGGATACAGTGGAGGTTTTTTTGTTGTTGTTAAGAAGAGGGCAGCCCTAAATTTATCTGTTTGTCTCCATCGCTAAGCCATTCTGAACCTGGTTTTCAGTGTTGCAGCATAGTTGTCCCTCCAGCCCACAATCCCCTGTGTTACGTCTGCAGCTGCTTTCCCTGACTCAGCGTTACGGTCCTTTCTAGCCTTCTTGTGCCATGTAAATGAGAATGAACGGGGGAAGCAGGGCTCAGGCAGCCTGGATTCAAAGCCAACTTCTGCATTTTACTAGCTGAGCTTATAGCTTGACAAACCCTGAGCAACTGGACTGACTCCCTGAGCCGCAGCTTCCCTAAATCTCAGTGGCATGTTGTGAGAACAAAGACGCAAGTTACAGTGCCAGGTGCTAGGAGGGAAGTCTTGCTTCTGCCATTCTGGCCGTTGGCTTCCCCGGCATGTCAGTTCTAAGGCCCACACAGTGCCCCAAGGACGGGTGATGGTGCTCGGCTCATTGAGATTACGCCGGCCGGCGCCGTGGCTCACTAGGCTAACCCTCCGCCTTGTGGCGCTGGCACACCGGGTTCTAGTCCCGGTCAGGGCGCCGGATTCTGTCCCGGTTGCCCCTCTTTCAGTCCGGCTCTCTGCTGTGGCCAGGGAGTGCAGTGGAGGATGGCCCAAGTGCTTGGGCCCTGCACCCCATGGGAGACCAGGAGAAGCACCTGGCTCCTGCCATCGGATCAGTGTGGTGCACTGGCCACAGCACACTAGCCGCGGTGGCCATTGGAGGGTGAACCAATGGCAAAGGAAGACCTTTCTCTCTGTCTCTCTCACTGTCCACTTTGCCTGTCAAAAAAAAAAAAGAGAGAGAGATTATGCCTTCTCTTCCTGTGACCATGATCACATAGTCATCAGGATTTTATGTTTTATTCATTGTGGGAAGGAGAAATCCCTAATTTCCAAGATTACTTTAGAAACTGTATGTAATAGGAAAGTTTCAAGATAAGATTAAGGAGCTCCTCACGTAATTTGAATTGTTTTACAAAGACTTCAACTAATTCTAAGCCTACATAAACACTGAACCTCAGACAGGCTTCGTGGCCAAGCAGGTTAAGGCACCACCCGGGATGCCTGCATCCCATATCAGAATGCTAGTGAGAGCGACTCTGGTTCTGATCCAGCTTCCTGCTGATGCTCCCTGGGAGGCAGCAGGTGATGGCTCAGATGCTTGGGCTCTGCCACGCACGTGAGTGACCTGTATAGAATTCTGGGCTCCTGGATTCAGCCTGGCCCAGCCCAGCTGTTGTGGACATTTGGAGAGCAAACTAGAGGATGGAAGATAAATCCATTGATCTAGCTCACGCTCTCGTGCTCTCTCTGCATGCGTGTTCTCTCTCTCTCTCTCTCTTTCTCTCTGGTTCTCTCTTTGGTTCTCTGTCTATCTGTCATTCTGCCTTTCAAGTTATAGGTTCCTAAACACTAGGCCTAACATTCAGGGCCCTTCATACTATGACCATATTTCTTATTAACCCCTTACACTTTCCAAACTCAATGGTCTCTGGAAAAAATTCTATAATTTGTTCAGCCTATCTTTGTTCATGCCTGACAAATTTTCTGTTTCCCTAGAAATGCCCATCTATCAAAAGGCTACCTTCTTGAGATCCTTTCCCAAAAATGGCACCTTGAAGAAGTAATTTCTTTTTTAAATTTAATTTTATTTATTTGAAAGGCAAAGAGACAAACAGTTGTCCCATCAAGGGGGTTACTCCCCTAGATACCCAGGATAGCCAGGGCTGGGCCAGGCTGTAACCAGGAGCCAGGAATTCAGTCTGGTTCTCCCACGTGGGTGACAGGAACCCAGTTACCTGAGCTGTTATCTGCTCTGTCCAAAGATGCGGGTTAGTAGGAAGCTGGAGTCAGGCGCAGGGCCAGGACTTGAACCCAGGCGCTCCAGTGTGGGACACAGGCTGGCAAAGGGTAACTGAATTGCTTCTCCAAATGCTCCCCCGAGGAAATGTTTCCTGTGATTTTCTCTCTCTACTCCCAATCCCTTGACCTTCGAGAGCATTTTGCACCTTTCTCTTGGCATTTAACACACAGTACTCATTAATTTTTGCTGTTGTCATGTAGGGTTCATATCCTCTGATAAAAAGCTGCAGGCTTCATCTTATTTCTCTGTGTTTCCTGTCATTCTGGGCACAGTGTGATTCACATCATAGGTATTCAGTACATTTAATTCTAAAACCATCCCCAGATGATCAAGATAGATAAATCTTAATGGAAAGGAACCAAGGGTAGTGGTTTGGAGAAGTCAGTACAAATAGAGGTATTCATTTGAAGAACTATTTTAGTACCTTTTATGTGCCAGGCACTATTAAATAGGGCCATAGCTATTTGCCTTATTTGAATTACTTTCTTAGAATAAAGTCCTATGACTAGGACTATTGGTTCTGAGAGTATGGGCATTTCAGTTATTAATACAGTGGCTTTGTTTTCCTAAGAGATTGTACTAAATTTTTTTGTAATATCAGCATTACATGAATGTGTTATTTTCACCACAGTTTACCAGCAGAAGTTTTTGGCTAATTGCATAGACATAAAATTATTCTTTGCTTTTAATCTGTTTCCATCTGTGGGACCAGCATGTGTTGAACAGGAAGGAACGCAGAGCCTTTGTTTCACTTCTCCATCTGGAGTGGCTTCTTTAAAGAGTATGGATCTTTGGGGAACCTAGAAATCAACCCATCTTCTAATTTCAGTCACTCAAAAAATGATTGTATTCAGTCGTGCTCCCTTTATTTTCTAGTGGTCACATTCAGACCCCCCATTTAGCCATCATTCCGGTTCCCGCCTGGCTAACGTTTATTTAGTATTGTGCTAGGTACTTCCATGCTATCATAGTTCTAAGTTGCATTTTGTATATGAAGAAATTGAGGCGTAGAGGAATTCATTTACCTCCCTGTAAGTTACTTAATCAGTAAGTGATAGAGGCCAGATTTGAATGCAGTAGAGGATAATAAAAACTGGAAAGGAAATCTGACACAAAACCTGGTCAGCAACTGATGTATGAATGTACATAATGGAGCCCTTAGTAGAGATGTGATAATTCCACCCCCTCCACCACCTCCCACGTGCACACACCCAGGAGGTTGTAGTTCAGGAAGGAGGAAGGCCTCGATGAACTTAAACCCACATTTTCAAAGCTGTTTCTCTTCCTGGTGATCAGGTAGAAACTGCTCCTAATTCTGAGGTGGGAGCAAAATAGGAAGAAGTCACTCCAAAGCCAACTGCCTTTGGATGTGTACAGCAAGGTTTCTCTAGTTACAGAAAGAGCAGGCCAATAACTTGGCTCTAAGAGTGCCACAAACCTTTTTAGGATTTTTTTTTTTTTAAGATTTATTTGTTGAAAAGGTAGAGTTACAGAGAGAGAAATCTTCATCCACTACTGGTTCACTCCCCAAAGGCTGCAATGGCCAAGGCTGAGCTAGGCCAAAGCTAGGAGCCAGGATCTTCATCCAGTTCTCCCACATGGATCCAGGGGCCCAAGAACTGCCCACCCTCAGCTGCTTTCCCAGGCCATTAGCAGAGAGCTGGATCAGAAGTACAGCAGCCAGAACTCAAACCAGCACTCTTAAGAGATGCTGGCATCATAAGCAGAGGTTTAACCCACTCCATCACAACCCAGGCACCCAAAGTAACCTTTTAGAATAGTAACTTGAAGTTTAACAAGATAACGAGATTCATGTAAGGTGTTTGTAACGATAGATAGCCATGAGCCGTGTAACATTTCGGTCAGTTGCTGATGGCATAAAGGATGATAAACCATGCAGCCTAGGTGTGTAGCAGGCTGTGCCATCTGGGTTTGTTTTAGTGCCCTCTGTGGTGTTCTCACAATGACAACATTGCCTAATGGTGCATTTCTCAGCATGTGTCCCCATCGTTCAGTAGTGCGTGAGGGTATTCATAACAAGATTCAGGGCATAGAAGGCAGCAATAACAGAAGGAAGGTTCCTTCATTTTAATTCAAGTAACGTATCCTCAAAAAAAAAAAAAAAAGATTTAATCCCAGGAATGTAAAACAGAGATGGCATGTTTTAATTCTGGCTCTAGTCAAATACTATACAATCCTAATTTGCAGGCAAGGCAGTCTGGGCCCAGGATCACACACCAAATAGGGGCAGGATGGGCTGAAGAATGTAGGCTTCCTGCTTCCCACTGCATTCTACAGAATGGCTGAACTGAACTAAAAGAATAATCTAGAGGCCAGTGCTGTGATGTAGGAGGTTAAGCATCCACTTGTGGTGCTGGCATCCCATATAGGCATCAGTTTGAGTTCTGGAGGATCCACTTCCTATCCAGCTCCCTGGTGATGGCCTGGGAGGACAGTAGAGGATGGCCCAAGTGCCTGGGCCCCCGTATCCACATGGGAGACCCGGAAGAAGAGCTCCTGGCTCCTGGCTCTGGCCCACCTCTGCCCATTTCAGCCATCTGGGGAGTGAGCCAGCAGATGAAAGACCTCTCTTTCTCTCTGTAACTCTGCCTCTCAAATAAAAATAAATCATTTAAAAAAATATTGTAAAAAGAACAATGTATGTGGTTATATGTAAGGTATATGTAGTTTTCTATAATTTAATGTTATTTAAGATGGTCATTTCTCTTTATCTGAAAAACAGTAATAAAGGTCCGTATGCCACATAACTAAATAGTTGATGATGGGTTAGAATAACAAGTGATACTGGAGCCCAGCTGAACCCTGTGTGCCAGATAGGCCATCTGTAACTTACACCTAAGTAATATCTAACTGTATCCAGGATTGCATTATTGGAGGAAGGCGACAGAGCTTTCTAAACTGTCATAAAAATATTCTTATTGAAAGGTACTGATGTAGATGTGTGTATTTATATGTAAGCATTTGAAGTTTGAACACATCCTGTTCTCTTCTTCATTCCTTCCCCCTTTCCGTGGAACTAATACCTCTGCTTCACAAGAAGTATCCAGCTACTCCCCTCTCTCCCAGCCTCACAGTTCCTAACTCCACTCTTTTCCATCATTTTTGTTACTCAAGTAATTGGGGGAAACAAGGTAAGTATTACTTCAGCAATAATAAAATGTTCATAATCGTATACCAGTTCACTTACAGATCATTAGTCAATAGGCACAAAATGTTAATAGCACTGATACCTATACTGTCTTCAAAAATGAAACTTTCTAAATAGACAACAATAGTATAATGATTAAAGAAATTATCGCCTATCTGTGGACTCTTAGACATTCATTTTTCACAGTAGTTTGTTTTGAAAGATGTTGCTGGAATGATTTGCAGAAAGGAAGAGAACAAAAATAAGCCAAAAGAAAGCAGAACAGAGAAGCTGATGTGATGAGTGTGTATTTCCCAGGCAGTTACGTTCTGTGTAGTAGTAAGTGCTGTTTATTGGGCTCTTACTGGCACCACAAACAATACTAACGCAGTATTATAGAGGAAATATGGAACAGTTATTAAAAAGCAGTGCTCTGAAGTCAGATTCTAGCTTCATCACTTACTTGCATGTGATCTGGAAAAGGAAGTAGGGGATAATAACTATGTTAAATTATTAAATCTGTATAAAATGGCACATAGGAAGCCCTCACTAAGTGTTGTTGTTGTTGTTGTTTTAAGATTTATTTATTTGAGAGGTAGAGTTACAGACCGTGAGAGGGAGAGACTGAGAGAAAGGTCCTCCATACACTAGTTCACTTCCCAAATGGCCAAAGCAGTCAGGGCTGAGCTGATCCAAAGCCAAGAGCCAGGAGCTTCCTTCAGGTCGCCCTCGTGGCTTCAGGGGCCCAGCACTTGGGCCATCTTCCACTGCTTTCCCAGGCCATAGCAGAGAGCTGGATCAGAAATGGAGCAGCCGGGACTATAGGATGCTGCTGCCACAGGTGGAGGATTTAACCTACTGTGCCCACAGCACCAGCCTAAATGGTTTTTAAATCAGATAGATGTGTCCCAATTATTCGTCACATCCTCATAACAACCTTATGAGATATTATTTTCATTTTACATAAAATTGAAACTCAAAATGTTTAAATACCTAGGTTAAATAACTTGACAAAGTCACATAGGTAAAAACCAATAGTTTTCATTCCGAACCTGAGTTATGAATTTCCACCTCTGACTCTAAGGCCAGGTTGCTGCAGACAGGTGCCTGTACTGAGAACATGAGAGGCAGATCAGAAAATAAGGCAGCAGAGAGCTGGCGCCGTGGCTCACAAGGCTAATCCTCCGCCTGTGGTGCCGGCACCCCGGGTTCTAGTCCGGGTCGGGGCACCGGATTCTGTCCTGGTTGCTCCTCTTCCAGTCCGGCTCTCTGCTGTGGCCCAGGAGTGCAGTGGAGGATGGCCCAAGTCCTTGGGCCCTGCACCTGCATGGGAGACCAGGAGAAGCACCTGGCTCCTGGCTTCGGATCAGAGTGGTGTGCCAGCCACAGCGGCCATTGGGGGGTGAACCAACGGAAAAGGAAGACCTTTCTCTCTAACTTTGCCTGTCAAAAAAAAAAAAAAAAAAAAAGGCATCAGAGGACCACTGATGCAGCAAGGACCTAAACCAAAATTGTAGAACCAAAGGAGTATCGAAGACGTCAGCTGCTGATCTGTGCTTCCCTTTTCTCCGCTAGGAATTTGCTAATTCTGAAAGCCGGGCAGTGGGCTGAGAAACAGGAAAAGTCTCTGCTGGAACAGAGAAGACACTGCATCCTCGGGGCCACAGAAACCAGTAGCCACAGTTAAGGGCCAAGAGCCCACAAAAAGAACAGCGCCAAGAAACCATCTTTCTAATCTTACTTTCCCCTCGGGATACTTGCTGCACAGGGTCCAGAATTATAAAGGAACAATTGCTTTAAGTTTTCAATAATTGATTACAGCTGCAATATGAAGCTGTTACAGAGACACAAGGGAAATGATGGCACACAGTAAGCATGTGATAGGAGGAGAGGCAAAATTAGGAAAGGCAGTATTTGAAGAGATAACAGAATTTTCCAAAACTTATGAGAGCTATCAAACCATGGATTTGAAACGTGCAACAAGCCCCAAGCAGAATAAACCCAAGGAGTCCCACACTGAAGCATTTCACAGTAAAACTCTGGAACATATCCAGAGGAGGAGGGGGAGGTAGTATCTTCAGAGAAACAATAAGACACACATCTAACTTCTGAACAGGAATAAAGGAGGCCAGAAAACAGTAGAGTGGAACTTTTCCCACTTTGCCTACTTGGAGTTTTTTTTTATTACTATTCTTGACAAAAACTATATATATGTATCGTGTATAACATGATGTTTTAAAGTATGTATACATTTGTAAAATGGCTAAAACAACCTAATAAGCATTTAGTTGGTAGTTTTTTTGTAGTAAGAATACTTAACATCTGCTCTCAGCATTTTTCAAAGATATGATACATTGTTACTAACAACAGTCATCATCTTATACAAGAAATCTCCAAGTACTTTTCCTATCTAAATGAAAGTTTGTATCCCCTAAGTAGCTCCCTACCCTAACTTCACCCCAGCCCCTGAGAACCACCCTCCTATTCTCTGCTTCTGTGAGTTCAGCTTTTTTTAGATTCTTCGTGTAAGTGAGATCATGTGGTTTTTGTCTTTCTGTGTCTGACTTCTTTCACTTGAGTGTTCTCTGGGGTCATCCATGTGTTGCATATAACAAGCTCTCCTTCTTCCCTAGAGTTGGATAGTATTCCACTGTGTATGTATACCTTTTTAGTCTTTGCATCTGTTGATGGACACTGGGGTTGATTTCTTATCTTGGCTATTAAGAATAATGTAAGGAACATGGAAGAGTAGGTCTCTTCCACATACTGATTTCATTTCCTTTGGGCATATACTCAAGGAATGCAACCTTCACAGTGCTTAAAGAGGGGCTGGTGGTGTGCTATAGTGAGTGAAGTCACCGTTTGTGATGCTGGCATCCCACATGGGCACCAGTTTGAGACCCGGCTGTTCCACTTCTGATCCAGCTCCCTTGCTGTTAGTGCACCTGGAGAAGGCAGCAGCAGATGGCCCAAGTGTCTGGGCTCCTGCCCCAAAATGAGATACCAGGAAGAAGATCCCAGCTGTTGCAGCCATTTGGGGAGTGAACCAGAGAATGGAAGAACTCTGTCTCTTCCCTTCCCTCTCGAAATATATAACTCTGCCTTTCAAATAAATGAAAATCTTTACATTAAAAATGCTGAAAGATGGCCAGCGCTGCGGCTCACTTGGCTAATCCTCCACCTGCAGCACCAGCACCCCGGGTTCTAGTCCTGGTTGGGGCGCCGGATTCTGTCCCGGTTGCCCCTCTTCCAGGCCAGCTCTCTGCTGTGGCCCGGGAGGGCAGTGGAGGATTGCCCAAGTGCTTGGGTCCCTGCACCCCATGGGAGACCAGGAGGAAGCACCTGGTTCCTGGCTTTAGATCAACGCGCAGAGCCGGCCGTGGCAGCCATTTGGGGGATGCCAATGGAAGGAAGACGTTTCTTTCTGTCTCTCTCTCTAACTGCCTGTCAAAAAAAAAAAAAAAAAATGCTGAAAGGAAATGACTGCTGAGATGGCTGTCTGACATAGTTTAGTCATCACTTGGAATACCCACATCCCATCTTGGAGTGCCTGGTTCAATTCCCAGTTATTACACATATGAGCCAGCTTCCTGCTAATGCATACCCAGGAGGCAGCTGATGATGGCTCAGGTACATGAGTCCCTGCCACCCACATGGGAGACCTGAATAAAATTCCAGGTTCCTGGCTTCAGCCTTGCTCAGCTCTGGTTGTTGCAGTTATTTGGGGAGTAACCGGCAAATGGAGGATCTCAGTATTCCCTCTCCTTCCCTCTTACCTTGGAAATAAAATGAAAATAATTTTTTTCTTTTTTGACAGGCGGAGTGGACAGTGAGAGAGAGAGACAGAGAGAAAGGTCTTCCTTTTTGCCGTTGGTTCACCCTCCAATGGCCGCCGCGGCCAGCGCGCTACGGCCGGCGCACTGCGCTGATCCAATGGCAGGAGCCAGGAGCCAGGTGCTTTTTCTGGTCTCCCATGGGGTGCAGGGCCCAAGGACTTGGGCCATCCTCCACTGCACTCCCTGGCCACAGCAGAGAGCTGGCCTGGAAGAGGGGCAACCGGGACAGAATCCGGCGCCCCAACCGGGACTAGAACCCGGTGTGCCGGCGCCGCAAGGCGGAGGATTAGCCTAGTGAGCCGCGGCGCCGGCCCCGAAAATAATTTTTTTAAAGAAAAAAACACTGCCATTCTAAAAGGCCCTATGGGAAATTAGAGCTCATTTGTAATAGAATAATAATGAAAATACAGCATCTCAAAATACATGTAAATCAGCTAAAGCTCTTATGGTGGGAAATTTGCAGCCTTAAAGCATATATTAGAAAAGAAAAAGGTCAAAAATCAGTGACCCAATTACCAACCTCAGGTTGAAAAAAAGAACAGCAAATTAAACCCAAATTATCTAGAAGAGAATAAGAAAAACTAGACATTAATGAATGTAAAACAAACATACAGTAGGGTATGTTAACAAAGCCAAAGGTGCTTATTTGAAGACATTATAGTAAGGTGGGTAGACCTCAAGCAACACTGACCAAGAAAAAAAGCATAAAATGCCAGTGACAGGAATGGAAAAGGACGTTTCTTTACAGATTCTACAGATCTTTAAAAGCTGAAAGATGTTATGAATAGTCTTAGGCAGACAAATTTGAAATTTTGGATGAAATAGACAAACTGTTACACAAATAACATCTGAAAAAAATGTGGTTGGTTGGTTTTTCCTTGAGGAGCAGACAGAAATCATTTCCCCTATCCACTTATCCACTCCCCAAATGCCCACATGGGCCAGGCTGGGGGGAACCACACAGTAGCTCAATCCAGGTCTCAGCATGGGTGGCAGGAACCCAGTCACCTGAGCTGCCACCTGCTGTCTCCCAGGGTCTGCTTGAATCAGCAGGAAGCTGGAGTCAGAGGTGGAACTGGGATTCCAACCCAGGTTACTCCAATGTGGTACAAGGGCATTCTAATGGCTATCTTAACCACTAGGCCAAATTTGGGTCTGCCTCCTGGATGATGCTTTTATCTGTTTAAATCAAATGCATTGTTTAAATTTTTTATATAAAAAAAGCAGCCCTAGATGATTTCATAAGTGAATTCTGACAAATAATTAGAGAAAGGAAGCCCAATCAAACTTCATGAAATACAACTTGCTTTATGAGATCAGCAAAGCCTTGAAGCCAAGACCTGATGATGGTATCAGAAGACATTTACAGGCCCATCTTGATTTGGGAATGTAGAAGTATAAAGGAACCTGTAGACAGATTATTAAAATTACTAATGAATTTAGCAAGATCCCTTGATGCAAGGTCAGTGTACAAGATCAGTTGTATGCTTACATATAAGCAACAAAAAGTTAGAAATTTAAATATATAAAACAATATTTACAATAGAATTTTAAAAAAAGAACAGCTCAAGCCTTCAAACAAAACTACAACATTGAGTAGGATAGTATCTAATAATCTGTAGTGATAGGTGGACAGATGCAATATTGTAAAAATGTCCCTTCTCCCCAAATTGATCTATAGATTAAGTATAATCTATAGATTAAATAATGTATATGGGAGAAGATAGAACTAACAAATGAAATCTGAAGTTCACATGGATGTGAAAAGGACTGAGACACAATTTGGAACAGAGTTGGAGAACTTCACGATCAGATAACAGGGTTTATCGTAACGCTACAGTAATTACAATGTGGTCTTGGCGCAGCAATAGACAGAACCATGGGACAAAACAAGAGCACAGAAATAATCCCATACACGCGACAACAGTAGCGCAGTAAGGTGGGAGGATGGATTTTCTCGGTAGATGCACTGGGTCATGGATAGGGAAGGCAGGAACTTCCACCTGCCTCACCACATACACAAATGTCAGTTCCAGTCAGGTTGGTTCTAGGAGGAAATCTAGTGGGAAATGGAAAATGTCTTCCTAATCTTGAGTAGGTAATGATTGAAGAAGGAAGAATGATAAATAGGACTTTACTAAAATTAAAAACTCAAGCTCATGAAAACACACCATTGTGAGAGTACAAAGGGCTTCTCAAAGACTTTTCTAATCAGTAAGAATAAAAGACAAATAATCCTATTTCAAAAAGGACAAAAGAAACTGTCTAAAAGTATCCCTCCAGTGTTCATGTTTGTGTCAGCAAAATTGCAAACAAACCACAGCATGCCACGGAATACCCACCAAAATGACTGAAATTAAAGACAGTGCTGGTGACCTAGAGCAACTGAAATACGTGCTTCTAACAGATATATGAATTATTAGAGCCATTGTGGAAATCTGGCTGTGTTAAAAAAAATTCTGTTTTTGTTTTTTGGTTTCATTCATTTCTGCTCTGATCCTTGTTATTTATTGCATCCTGCTGATTTTGGGTTTGGTTCTTGTTTTTCTAAATCTTCAAGATGCATCATTAGATCTCGAATTTGAGACATTTCTGTTTTTCTTAATGTAAGCACTTAATGCTATAAACTTCCCTCCTAATACCACTTTTGCCGTGTCCCGCGGGTTTTGATATGTTCCATTTTCATTTTCATCAATTTTATGGAAGTTTTTTAATTTCCTTTTTTATTTCATCATTGACCCATTGATCGTTCAATAACATGTTCAATTTCCAAATATTTATGAGTGTTCTGTTGTTCTTGATTTCTAGTGTTTTTTTGTTTGTTTGTTTGTTTGTTTTGACAGGCAGAGTGGACAGTGAGAGAGACAAAGGTCTTCCTTTGCCATTGGTTCACCCTCCAATGGCCGCCGCGGCCGGCGCGCTACGGCCGGCGCACTGCACTGATCCGATGGCAGGAGCCAGGAGCCAGGTGCTTTTCCTGGTCTCCCATGGGGTGCAGGGCCCAAGCACCTGGGCCATCCTCCACTGCACTCCCGGGCCACAGCAGAGAGCTGGCCTGGAAGAGGGGCAACCGGGACAGAATCCGGCGCCCCGACCGGGACTAGAACCCGGTGTGCCGGCGCCGCTAGGTGGATGATTAGCCTAGTGAGCCGCGGCGCCGGCCCGATTTCTAGTTTATTTTATGGTCTGAAAAGATAACATGGTATGATTTCCATCTTTTTAAATGTGCTGAGTGTGGCCTAATTTGTGGTCTATCCTGGAAAATGTTCCATGTGCTGTATTTTAGTTGACATTTTTGTTTGGATGATCTGTTCATTGATGAGAGTAGGGTGTTGAAGTATAGTATTGAAGATAGTATTGATCTCTCTCTCTTAAAGTCTAATAGTATTTTTTGTATATATCTGGGTGTTCTTGTTGGATGCATATATACTTAATGATTGCTATGTCCTCTTACTGACTTGACCTTTTATCAAAATATGATGTCCTTCTTTATCTCTTTTTACAGTTGTTGATTTAAAGTCTGTTCTGATAGCCTGCTCACTGTGGCTTCTGTTTGCCTAGCATATCTTCAATCCTTCAC